>NW_026932504.1:0-53581 GCF_032062105.1 Saccostrea cuccullata
GAATTTGGCTTATTTCTCTTCATCTTTACTGAACACTGTCCAACTATAAAATACTAACAAAATTTTAAAATAGAGCTGAAATAATAGATACAGTAAAACTCGTTTGGTACAAACACAGATATTGTGAATTCACAGATATAGTGAAATTATCTTGAATCCCTAGCTATAAAAATTTTATGAAATCATTTCTCGGATATAAAAATTATGGATATAGCAAAGTAATGTCATAGGTTCCAGTGACTTCGTTATAACTGAGTTTGACTGTAATAAGGCCCTCAATAAGACAGATGTTTTACACACTGTTTCCTCATTATCCAACATGTCTAATGTTGATGCTAATGCATAACGCAACAATGAACATTAGACATATTCTTAGGAATAATAAATGCAATTAAAATAAAGCTCAGAACAATAATAGTTAACATAATTCATAACTATCATAACAAATAACTAAAAATATCAACTAAAGCAAATAACTGAAACTCATAACTATAACAAATAACTAAACTCATAATAACTAAATAAAACTCATAACAATAACAACTAACAAACACTCATAACAATAACAAATAATTAAAAATCACAACAACAGCAAATAACTTAAGCTCCTAACAAGTAAAACTCATGACTGCCTCAATAACAAATAACTGAAACTCATAACAATGTCAACTAATAAAATCTTAAAAACATAATATAACAAAATAACAATTGTTCACTGAACATGTAAAACATAAAAAGGAAAAAAAAAATTATTAAAAAAAAAAAAAAAAAAAAAAAAAAAAAAAAAATTTAAGTGCTGCCAGCAGGATTCACTGTGGACCCTCATAGAAGGCGAAAAAACTACACCACAGGCTCCGAACTTTGTTTTCCGTAAACTAAGAGTGAAGAAAAAAAAAAAAGAAATGAAAGCACGTGGATTTAAATAAAAAATAAAAACACGTGTATTTATTTGTTTGTTATGGAACATAGAGAGGAATAATGAATAGGAGAAAAACGATTGGTGGAGAACAAAAAATGAAAATAGAGATTTCCTGTAAATAAAAATCATTTAAATAGTTTGAATAGATTGAGTTAATCAAAATATTCGAACTTCCGTGTCGGCACTGTGTTTACAATTTGTGAAAATATAGGCGCGTTCGTTTTGACAGAAATGGCCTCATAGGTTAGATTAAATAATCATCTCTATTTGCATTGAATTCATAGTTATGAGCATAAATTAAACTTGAAACATGCATTTCATGAAGAAGACGGTGTCACGGAGAGCGTGCAAATTTATTTTATATGAAAAATCGCTATTTCCAAGTTCAGCCGATTCATATTTAAATCTAAATAAAATTAAAATAAATTCCATACACCTAAGAAAGCAAGAATACTTGGCATTAAAATGTCCTAATAGAGCAGGAGAATCGAATGATATTAACAATAATTGCAGAAATAGCCAATACGAGCTTTAATTAATTTTTATGCTCAGCAGTAACTTAATTTCAGACAGAAAAAAAATGCAGATTTTGCCGATATTCACTTGCATTTCATTGTACTTTAGAGACTCACCTTAAAACTCTCAGGACACTTTCTTTCAGGTCTTTTCTTCCTTTTATTACGAATCTTATGTTGATATTTCGTTTCGTTTAACTTGTAGACATTTTCTCTAAGTTGGTGTTGATTTTTTTTTTTTATAGGGTATTTTATAAACATTTGTTAGAGTGATGGTTGTAAATACCTCCACGACTTTTAGCTTGATTGTGACCTTTGGGTCAATGGGGTCAAAGGTCAAGGTCATTTATCAAGGTCAAAGGTCAAGGTCATCCAAAAAAGAGAGAGAGAGAGAGAGAGAGTTAAACTTGAGATTAACACTTGAAGCTGAATCTAGATAAAGGTAATGAATATTTCGTTATTACCTTTTGAGTAAGGGTAAAGGTCACAGTTCAAGGTCAATGTCAAATTTCAAGGTCAAAGGTCAAGGTCATTTGGATTTTAAGCTTAAATTGACCATTTCTCTAGTTTTAAAATGACCTTGACCTTTGACCTTGACCTACTTTTCAAGGTCAAAGGTCATAAGATCTCATGCACTTGGTCCCATATCTTTACCACTTGTCCTTTAAAAGTTTTTAATTTTTCTTGTCAGCTTTAAGACTTTCAGGGGCAATAACTCATTGAAGGAGTCACCGAATACTTTTGCAATGAATAGATTGAAGAGTCCCCTTAATTAATCAAAGACATTTGTAAAGGTTTCATACCTCTGCGGTTTATGGTTTCTGAGGAGTAGCGATAACAAGTATTTTTTGCGAAAGGGGCAATAACTTCAAAAGCGGTCAAGGCATTTAAGAGGTCAACTGCAAACATCTTTTAAGTACATTCCTATGAACTATAAATCTTTTCGATATATCTTCAAACAAAAAAACATGCGGCGGAAAAATAATAAAAAAAAAAAGAAAAAAGAATAATAAACAGAAGAATATCAATAGGTCTTTCCACAGAAAGGTGGAAAGACCTAATAACAAATACATGTAAAACATGAAAATTAACAACTTTTACAACCCTCATAAACAAAAAACTAACAACTCAATAAACAAATAACAATAATAAAAACCTAATGAACAAATAACAACAAATACTAACAAAGGAAACAAAATAGAAATCAAAAAGTAAGAACAAAAAGAACAAAGAGACCTAACATCAAAATAATACAAAAAAAACCTCCAGTCCAGCGTTGTTGGCATGCTGTTCCAATCCAATATGCCCAGCCAATCCTCCAAGTCTTCTAACGATGAAGAGCCAGCCAAATCCAAGTGCACCATTTCCAACGATGATATCCCGGCAAAGAGAGAACAGAGAAGATTAGACAAAGAAAAAACAACAGAACAAAAAACAAAAAAAAAAAAGCAAAGAACTACAACAAAAAATGTGTTGAGAGTGGGGGAGGGGAGGGAAATGTTAGTACTAATTAGTAAGATTGCACAAATGATAATGAAACCAACTCACCTCTGCTTTTCCTTAACAACTTAGCAATACCTCTACTCCAGCGTTGTTGGCATGCTGTTCCAATATGTCCAGCCTCCTCCAAATCCTCCAACGATGAAGAGCCAGCCAAATCCAAGTGCACCATTTCCAACGATGATATCCCGGCAAAGAGAGAACAGAGAAGATTAGACAAAGAAAAAACAACAGAACAAAAAAACAGAAAGAACTACTACAAATAATGTGTTGAGAGTAGGGGAGGGGAGGGAAATGTTAGTACTAATTAGTAAGAGTGCACAAATGATAATGAAACCAACTCACCTCTGCTTTTCCTTAACAACTTAGCAATACCTCTACTCCAGCGTTGTTGGCATGCTGTTCCAATATGTCCACTCTCCTCCAAATCCTCCAACGATGAAGAGCCAGCCAAATCCAAGTGCACCATTTCCAACGATGATATCCCGGCAAAGAGAGAACAGAGAAGATTAGACAAAGAAAAAACAACAGAACAAAAAAACAGAAAGAACTACTACAAATAATGTGTTGAGAGTAGGGGAGGGGAGGGAAATGTTAGTACTAATTAGTAAGAGTGCACAAATGATAATGAAACCAACTCACCTCTGCTTTTCCTTAACAACTTAGCAATACCTCTACTCCAGCGTTGTTGGCATGCTGTTCCAATATGCCCAGCCTCCTCCAAATCCTCCAACGATGAAGAGCCAGCCAAGTCCAAGTGCACAAGTTCCAACGATGATATCCCGGCAAAGAGAGAACAGAGAAGATTAGACAAAGAAAAAACAACAAAACAAAAAAACAGAAAGACAGAACTACTAAATGCAATTAAAATAAAGCTCAGAACAATAATAGTTAACATAATTCATAACTATCATAACAAATAACTAAAAATATCAACTAAAGCAAATAACTGAAACTCATAACTATAACAAATAACTAAACTCATAACAACTAAATAAAACTCATAACAATAACAACTAACAAACACTCATAACAATAACAAATAATTAAAAATCACAACAACAGCAAATAACTTAAGCTCCTAACAAGTAAAACTCATGACTGCCTCAATAACAAATAACTGAAACTCATAACAATGTCAACTAATAAAATCTTAAAAACATAATATAACAAATAACAAATACATGTAAAACATGAAAATTAACAACTTTTACAACCCTCATAAACAAAAAACTAACAACTCAATAAACAAATAACAATAATAAAAACCTAATGAACAAATAACAACAAATACTAACAAAGGAAACAAAATAGAAATCAAAAAGTAAGAACAAAAAGAACAAAGAGACCTAACATCAAAATAATACAAAAAAAACCTCCAGTCCAGCGTTGTTGGCATGCTGTTCCAATCCAATATGCCCAGCCAATCCTCCAAGTCTTCTAACGATGAAGAGCCAGCCAAATCCAAGTGCACCATTTCCAACGAGGATATCCCGGCAAAGAGAGAACAGAGAACAGAGAAGATTAGACAAAGAAAAAACAACAGAACAAAAAACCAAAAAAAAAGCAAAGAACTACAACAAAAAATGTGTTGAGAGTGGGGGAGGGGAGGGAAGTGTTAGTACTAATTAGTAAGAGTGCACAAATGATAATGAAAAACCAACTCACCTCTTCTTTTCCTTAATAACTTGGCAATACCTCTACTCCAGCGTTGTTGGCATGCTGTTCCAATATGTCCAGCCTCCTCCAAATCCTCCCACGATGAAGAGCCAGCCAAATCCAAGTGCACAAGTTCCAACGATGATATCCCGGCAAAGAGAGAACAGAGAAGATTAGACAAAGAAAAAACAACAAAACAAAAAAGAGACAGAAAGAACTACTACAAAAAATGTGTTGAGAGTGGGGGAGGGGTGGGAAATGTTAGTACTAATTAGTAAGATTGCACAAATGATAATGAAACCAACTCACCTCTGCTTTTCCTTAACAACTTAGCAATACCTCTACTCCAGCGTTGTTGGCATGCTGTTCCAATATGTCCAGCCTCCTCCAAATCCTCCAACGATGAAGAGCCAGCCAAATCCAAGTGCACCATTTCCAACGATGATATCCCGGCAAAGAGATCGAGAACAGAGAAGATTAGACAAAGAAAAAACAACAGAACAAAAAACAAAAAAGAAAAAGAACTATTACAAATAATGTGTTGAGAGTAGGGGAGGGGAGGGAAATGTTAGTACTAATTAGTAAGAGTGCACAAATGATAATGAAACCAACTCACCTCTGCTTTTCCTTAACAACTTAGCAATACCTCTACTCCAGCGTTGTTGGCATGCTGTTCCAATATGCCCAGCCTCCTCCAAGTCCTCCAACGATG
The DNA here is from genome assembly GCF_032062105.1 of Saccostrea cuccullata. Taxonomy (NCBI): domain Eukaryota; kingdom Metazoa; phylum Mollusca; class Bivalvia; order Ostreida; family Ostreidae; genus Saccostrea; species Saccostrea cuccullata. The sequence continues at coordinate 5,306 of NW_026932504.1, forward strand.
AAGAGCCAGCCAAATCCAAGTGCACCATTTCCAACGATGATATCCCGGCAAAGAGAGAACAGAGAAGATTAGACAAAGAAAAAACAATAAAACAAAAAAAACACAAAGAAAGAACTACTAAATGCAATTAAAATAAAGCTCAGAACAATAATAGTTAACATAAATTCATAAATATCATAGCAAATAACTAAAAATATCAACTAAAGCAAATAACTAAAACTCATAACTATAACAAATAACTAAACTCATAACAACTAAATAAAACTCATAACAATAACAACTAACAAACACTCATAACAATAACAAATAATTAAAAATCACAACAACAGCAAATAACTTAAGCTCCTAACAAGTAAAACTCATGACTGCCTCAATAACAAATAACTGAAACTCATAACAATGTCAACTAATAAAATCTTAAAAACATAATATAACAAATAACAAATACATGTAAAACATGAAAAATAACAACTTTTACAACCCTCATAAACAAAAAACTAACAACTCAAGAAACAAATAACAATAATAAAAACATAATGAACAAATAACAACAAATACTAACAAAGGAAACAAAATAGAAATCAAAAAGTAAGAACAAAAAGAACAAAGAGACTTACATCAAAATAATACAAAAAAAACCTCCAGTCCAGCGTTGTTGGCATGCTGTTCCAATCCAATATGCCCAGCCAATCCTCCAAGTCTTCTAACGATGAAGAGCCAGCCAAATCCAAGTGCACCATTTCCAACGATGATATCCCGGCAAAGAGAGAACAGAGAAGATTAGACAAAGAAAAAACAACAGAACAAAAATAAAAGGAAAGAACTACTACAAATAATGTGTTGAGAGTGGGGGAGGGGAGGGAAATGTTAGTACTAATTAGTAAGAGTGCACAAATGATAATGAAACAAATTAACTCACCTCTGCTTTTCCTTAATGACTTAGCAATATAATACCTCCACTCCAGCGTTGTTGGCATGCTGTTCCAATCCAATATGCAGCCTCCTCCAATGATGAAGAGCCAGCCAAATCCAAGTGCACCATCTCCAACGATGATATCCCGGCAAAGAGAGAACAGAGAAGATTAGACAAAGAAAAAACAACAGAATAGAAAACAATAGGAAAGAACTACTACAAAATATGTGTTGAGAGTGAGGGACGGGAGGGAAATGTTAGTACTAATTAGTAAGAGTGCACAAATGATAATGAAACCAACTCACCTCTGCTTTTCCTTAGCGACTTTAAGCAATACCTCCAGTCCAGCGTTGTTGGCATGCTGTTCCAATCCAATATGCCCAGCCTCCTCCAAGTCCTTGCAAACACCATTTCCAACGATGAAGTCTCTGCAAAGAGAGTACAAAGAAATCCATTCCAGTGTTTTTGGCAGAGTTCATGTGATTATGTCTAATGTTAAAGACTCTCTATCCCTAGAAAGTAAACTTGTTAGACTGAAGGCTATTGAAATTAATAAAGGGCATTTCGGTGCTGTTATTCACATGTCTCTCTCTGAGCATCAAAATAAGGTACACGTATCTGGTCTGACAAAATATTGACTGGTCTGACAGAACATTCAACTTTATCGGATTAAATGTCTGACAGCGATTAAAAAATTTCGACAAGTCTGGTCATCATAGGGTTCATAGTTACTTGGAAATGAGAACTGCACTAAAAACATTAACCTGTTCACTCATCCGGAAAATGTAGGTTAGATCCAGCATCCGAAGCAAGTAATGGTCTGGTTGTATGCATCCTTAGATGTATCATTCATGCAAGTTTGGTCATCATAGGGCTTATAGTTACTTGGAAATGAGAACTGCACCAAAAACATTAAGCTGTTCACTCATCCAGAAAATATAGGTCAGATCCAGCATCCAAAGCAAGTCTGGAAGCGTACATCCTTAGATGTATTCCATGCAAGTTTGGTCATCATAGGGCTCATAGTTACTAGGAAATGAGAACTGTACCAAAAATATTTACCTGTTACACAGACACTCATCTGAAAAATATAGGTCAGATCCCGCACCCTAAGCAAGTCTGGTTGTATGCATCCTTCGGTGCATCATCCATTCAAGTTTGGTCATCATGGGGGTTATAGTTACTTTCACCAAAAACTGCACCAAAAATGTTAACCTGCTCCAAAAACACTGACCCGGTCATTCCTTTGCTGAAATTACAGCATATCTGAAACCTCATCTGGTACAATAAAAAAACACTAGAAGCATGTTGCATGCATGTATGATCAATATAGGGCATAGAACTACTTGCAAAGAAAAGAGCTCCAAAAACCTTAGACTGGGACACGGACGCCGGGGGTATCACATAAGCTTCCCCAAACTTCGTTGAGGTGGGCTAAAAAAATCATACTTCAAGTTCTTACAAGTGCACAAAATCACAAATAAAATAAAAAAGTTGTACCTTAATTACTATTTGGTTGATGAGTAAAAAATGAACCTCCATTACAGCAGATGCTAGCTGTCCCGGGCCAAGTTGCCAAATCTCAGTGTTAAAATGTCAGGAAGGAAACTACAAACAAAAAATATTTCATTTTCTTTTTTTTGTGACTGTATGTTGTAGACAATTAACCCCTGCCTAAGGCAGTTACTTTTAAAAATTTCTGTATCTTAAGGTATAGGTACTTTTAAAAATTTCTGTCAAACTAAAATATTTTTCTATTTAAATACCTTAAATAACTCATAAAGGAAGTAAAACACCCATAAAAGACACATCTTTGCAGGTTAATTTTCATACAACAAGTCTCAGAGTACCTACCTCTTAGAAGTTAACAGCCAGAAGTCTGATATCATATTTTATTTTGCTTTGCACCATATCACATCAAATTCATGTTAAAACTTGTGAAAATCAGATATAATTAATTTTCCAGGAGAATATTCAATATTTGAAAATTTCTCTGGAAAACATTGAAAACTGATGTTGTACTATCTGTCCATTCTGTCAGAAAAAAATCTCAATTTATCTTTATTTTTAAAAATCTCAAAATTTAAATTGTTTATGTAACCATGTTTTCTTTAAACTATAAAGATCGAATTATATCTAAAGTTAACAAAAACACATTATTTTTTATTGTTGACCAGAAAAAAATTAACAAACACCATTTTGAACATGCATACCCCGGATATTTTGGCATATCAAATTTTTCAATCATAATCTTTGCAAAATTTTAAAAAAGTTAAATTCAAAAAGGATATCGAGAAACATGCTTAAAATCAACAAAAATAGATCTCTAGTTTGTTTGTTAGAAAAAAAATTAAAAAGCTTTATGTCCATAAAGGCAATACGTTCTATTTCCACTATTGAAGAGTTATAGTTCTTAGTGCGCTCTTTTGTGAAAAAGTCGGAGAATATACAAATATCGCGGGATTTCTGGGACAAATGTAACATATACATGTAAACAACACGTTGAATGTCGATGAACAAATCCTAACAAAATACATATGAAATATTTTATTGTTGTGAACTTTATTTAAATGAATTAAGATGACAAGGATATTAATTTACATCTATTGGTGATCGTATGTATCTATTTATTGTAATGGTACATTTAAAGTCAATACACATACCTCCGCTACTCGAAAATGTCATATTTTTTTAATGGATGATAAAGTTTTCGCTCTTTTTCATATTTTTCTTTTAGTTCTTCTATTCTTTAGTTAGAATGACAAATGCACTTAAGGAGGCTCATTACACCACTTTTTGATGACGTACTACACAAAAAAATAAACCTCCATTGTTTCGACCGATTTGCTTTGGGGTCGAATCGTATGGGTATCTCAATATGACCCTGACCTTTAAAACGCTTTAAAAATAGATGAGCCATGCGGTGTTATAAACAGTGAAAACAAAGTAATTAATGGATTCATTTTAGATATACACCAAGAAGGATTACTTTTTAGCAGAAACAAAAGAAAACAACAGCCAAATCTTCGCCAAACAAGTAATGTGCAATTTCTGACATGTCGAAGCAGTGAGCTCTATCAGTCAACGTGTTTGTATGGAGGAAATTCGAGTTTACATCGACAACCTTGTTGAAATTAAAAATGTTATTTAATTACCTGCACAATTTACCGTGTTGGTGTTAATTAATTATACATTTGCTTTATTGATTTAAATATATATTATGGAAGTTTAAAGCTTTATTCTAAAATTTAGATGTAATGTTCAAACGTTCCTCTGTGTTTTGAGTCTTGGGTAATTAGGAAAGATAACTCTTGAAAAAGGACTTTTTATACCAAATATTTTCTGAATTGGAATTTTCATTTCGTTAAAACATTCTTCATTCAATTTGTCACAAGCAATTCATTGAAATACATTCCTTGTCTCTTCAGAACTCATTTTAAAAATATTTTATGCGCAGATGAAAAAGATAATGACATTTATTGTTTTTTAGAAGAAAACTATTTTTTCTAATAAAATTAATATTTTGTATTATGAGGTATTTTCATTGTGTGTACTTGTCTAAAGAAGATGTCCATTATTTGACATTGAAAGTTCTGAAATTCTAGAAATAATAAACTTGAAATAAAACATTTCACTAAAATAAAAAGAAAGTTAAAAAATTCTCTAAAAAATATTTACGATATCAATATCTCCATTTGGATATTTGGCATCTACATGATAAGTGGTGCTGTCATGAAATCTAAAATAAACTGTGGATGTAATGAGCCACCTTAACTAACGTTTAAAATTGGATTGATACTGGCATGTTTTGTATTATCCGCAATACCATCCTGTCCCAGTCAGACGACCAAACGCGCCTCTAATTCTGAAGAGTTCATAAATGGAAATACAACGTATTAGGAATTATGTGTCTTTGTTTGTGGTTTATTCCCACCTAGCCAAAATTCTGAATTTCTTATTCCCATCTAGCCAAAATTGGGATTTTCACATCTGAGTTGTCACCTGTGTATAGTCTGTTTTAGACTGATTACCTGTAATATTTACCGTATATACTCGCCTATAAGTCGGTATTTTGGGAGTTAAATTTTGGTCCAAAACTCTATGTCCGACTTATAGGCGAGTCATTAGGAGACTTTTTTTCTGGACTGTAAAATGTAGCACTTTGTATATATTTCTGACGACTATTGAAGAACAAAGTCTGGATTACATATAAACATATATGTGTTCAAAAATGATACATAAATTACAAATATTTTATTACTTGAATGGTTTTATTTTTATCTCAAGCGTGCATTGATCATTGTTTTATGATTTAAAATTAAATATTGGCATCATTTCGAGAAATATTGATTAAAACTAGGTCAAAAAATCACTGCATTGATTTAAATTTCTCAGCCGATTCTGGCAAAAAATTGCACCGACTTATAAGCGGGTCAATGGCAAATCCCTTCAAAATTACTTTAAAAAATACAACCGACTTATAGGCGGACCGACTTATAGGCGAGTATATACGGTACCTGTGGTGTACTGGTTCATTAATCATATAAATAAATATCATGAATTTTTGTTTTAGATATAAGACTAATTAATAAAGTTCAACTTATTAATTATTTTAAAATCCATACGTAATATCAATTAAATTTTAAAAAAGAGAAAAAATAATTTTATATTTTATTAAAAGCACTAGTTATTGCAATAGTTATGAAAAGAGAATGGAGAATGTTAAGTATGATTTATCTAAATAAATTAATTTAAAAATGATTTAAAACATTCATTTATCAACACTGAGATAAAAAAAAAATTATTAGAACTTGTGTATTTACATGATTGAAACTGAGATAAGTGGCTTTATGCACAAATGTTTGTAATTTCTTATACGCATAAGTACAATGCATATGCACTTGTTTGGGAGAAAAATTTTAACCAATAGTATGTTATTATTATAGTATGGGTAAAAAAAATTCTCAAACAAGTGCCTGTGGTACAATGCCATAAAATTTAGTTTTATATGATAAATTTGTTATCCGATAAAAATAAGTATTTTGTTGACCAAAAAACAAATCAAAATATTATAAAACACAACTCAGATAATCCTCTCTTGTTGCAACATTAAATTTGTTTAAATTATCATAATATAATTTGATTCATTTGTAAAATTTTTATTTGAAAATGAACACTATTTGCATAAAAATTAATTTTATAATTATCATGCAATCATTTTATTAAATTCAATTGTTTTATGTAATTCTGTAAGCTAGATTTCTATGTCTGAGTCACGATTAAAATATTAATTAAGACTTTTATTTGTAATTATTATGTCTTAGCTTAACATTTGAGATTTTCAGTTTGAGGAAATTCTGCAAGAATTGATACATTTTTTCTTAAGGTCTTAAAATTATATTGGCCTAGATATAGATATTTACTGTTGTTTCACCAGGGAACCCCTCACTTAATATTGAGGCTGCTGCACAATCAATTTTCAATTGAAAATTATAAAACACAAAGAAATCTTTTTGGAAGGGACCATTCTTTTGAAATCCCTGACAAAAATATTAATTAGGAGCTACATATGCATTCTTGCAATATTATTCCAATATTAAAAGCCATGCATGCAGTTTGTGGGGGAAAAAACTCACTTATAATAGCTAGCTAAATCAATCTATTTTGGATAAACCAGAGAAAGAAATATAGCTAACTCAAAGTATGTGGCCAAATCTAGTGATTGTAATAGACCTCTGTAATTGATTCTTTGCCTGACCATAGTGTACTCTTTGTTATCTTCATGGCCATAGCAAAGCCCCCCTCCTAATTTTGCTGATATATATTATACTATAGAAAACATGTAGTAATAGTAATACTATAGAAAAGATTGCTACTATATGTTCTGTCCCCTCAATTAAAATGCTCATGACCTTTTTTGTATGCTTGTTAAAGATTTTTTGGTGGTAGGGGGTTCAGGTATAAATTTTCGGTGAAATATTTTCAATTAAATATATTCTAGCACAATCATGGAGACATTAAGAAATATAAAAAACTTTACTTGGTGAAAAAATTCCAAGTAGAACCGAAGTTATGAAATAATCAATGTTGTGAGTACTGCTATTTTATGTAAGGAAATTTCTATATATACGAGTATTAAATGATGGCACATAAAAGGAAGAAAAATCCGTTAAATCTAGGTATTTTTTAAAGGATAGAGTCTAATTTTATCTAGAAGTAGGGCAAACTATATATTTTCGGAAAGGTCTATGCAAACCCTAATTTTCTGTTTCCATGTCAGCTAAAAAATACCCAAGATGGCGGCAAAATATCCAATATGGCCGCCAATAGTAAAAATGACCGATACAGTCTTATTGAAAACATACTTTCAAAATCAGGTGAGTTAAGAATAAATAATGAAATTTTATGAATTATTTTCAATTTATTACTTTTAAAAGATTTATTAAAATAAGGTTCGTAATAAAATATGGTCACTAAAAGTTAGCAAAGAAGAAAGATGTCAATATTATGAAAATGGCAAAAAAAAAAGGAAAAAAGAATTTACTACAATTAATTCACAACTTTATTTTTAAATTTACATAGATCTTTAAATACATATCAAATTTTCGGTTTCAATCAATAATTGTATATTTTATCCATGCTTCCTGGACAAGTTGAGTGTTAAGTTTCTCTCAGAGTTCTGCTACTACCGGCCGCGGGCGGGTACCATAATCATGATATGGAATGATTCTATAGCATTTTCTGTAAAAAAAATTAACCACAAAGTATCATGTGCACAAACAAAATTATAAATATTTTATAGTTATACAGTGAGGTTGCCAATAACGAATCGCACCCGTTAACGAATCACTTTCAGATGAAAATTCTGTATTTTTCTTATCAAAGTCCAATACTTAGCTTAACCTACCCTGTCATGCTGAATTATTCTTGCTTTTATCATTTATCATGAAATTATTAAATTCAACTCGTTCAATGTAATAATTTTTAAATAAACATGAACAAGCTTTTTTGTGACGCAGACCAGAAGCGTACATGCAAGCAGACTACTTTCACTTTTCGGTACCGCTCCAATGTGAATCGTACATTCTAGGTAAACAAATTTGGTGCAGATGTTTGATAAAATTATGTGTCTAAAAGCACTGAAAGCGTCATACAATTTCTAAATCAGATATTAATAGTATTCGCTTTAAAGTTGGGGGTATTTAGGTTTCCAATAACGAATCGCTGTTTGAGATGCAGATGTCCTGTCCAAATTATAATTTTTCGTATGCGGTTTTTTGCACACCAGTTACAATAAAAAAAACAAAAAAAAACAACAGAAGATGTCTACCAAAAGCGTACAGTAAAGGTGGTTAAAATACACATAAACAAAATCAGCAGCCAAAATAAGTTAGAAGTGCAGAGCATGTGGATTCGAGAATGTCTCCCAGTGGTATACTAGTATGTGTATGTAAGCTAATGTGAAGACATCGACGATAGCGAAATAAAAATCGTCATGATTACCAAACAAAATTAAGATTTAGAAATTTTATTTATTTATCCCTTTGCAAATTAAACTTCCCTACTAAATCATTATTTCCAACAATACCCCGTTTGCAGTTTTCCTATTCCCTAAAAAATTATTTCAAATAATCAATTTTTTATTTCTTGTCATGATCAAGAGCAAGCTCGTATAATATAAAATGCATATTGCTAACAATACTTTTTCAATTCAACATCAAGCTAAATAAATTATAAACAGATTTTTATGCCCCCCCTCTTTTTCAGCATATACTAACTACCCCCCCCCCCCTCTTTTTCAACATTATACTAGTTAGTAAACATTTGATTTAAATTACACATTGAGAAAATGATATACAGACTGCAGCCTTTTGCCTATATGGAATATATGCCACTGTCTTCACGCAAAAGGAAGAAAGAGCACTGAAAGCAGCAGAGAAGAATGAGCTGTCTTATTCATTTTTATAGAGACGATGGACAGTTGAAGTAGACCCATATAAAGTGAAAGGACAACCTCCAGTATTTAATGAATTGAAATACTGGTATTTAGTCTACTGTGGATGTTGGAATGGAGAAATCCAGCAAATGAATCCCAACATCATTATTTGTAAAGTTGTCTCTGCTCATTGGCGGAAATTTAGGTGTTGGGTCTCGACATTTTGAAAATATAATTGTTCCTTTCAGCATTAGGTATCTCTGAAGCCAGGCTCGAAGGAAGCAATTTCAGTTGGTGGGGGAGGGGTGCAGAGCCATATATTTTCAGTTGAGGAGGCACTATCAACCACCAACATTACTTGACAATTAATTAATCAAGCATAAAAAAGATCATCGGACGGTTTGTTTTTTTTTGAGGGGGCACAATCATATACCTAGCGATATATTTTCTATCTAAATAGCGGCAAAATTATGGGGAGGGGGCGTGGTAGCTCAATGAGTACAATTCTTGAATCAAAAATTAATGCTTCGGCTGTTTGCAGTTCATCACATATAAGTTTTTACGTCCTCTTATATCAACTAGTCATTTGCTTTCCCTATGCTTTCATTGTTGTTGTTTTTGCATTAATTGTCTGATGCAAACAACTCAAAAAATTCCTAGCTTTTCTACTTTTTTTGGGGGGGGGGGGTTTAAATATTTTAAGGCATAGTAAAACGTTACGTAAGAAGGGTATTTTTAAATTTACACGGTCCCGAACCAGAATAATCAGCTTTATGTCACGTGATTCGGTAATGGAGAAAATGATCCGGTAAAGGAGAAAACATCATTCATACAAGTAAAGCGATAATTTTTTATTTAATCAGTGGTTATTGGGAATTAATATATGATGTTATAAGTAAAACATAGTACCACCAAACAATGTTGTAAAATGAATTTAACTCAAACTCAGGTACGAAATATCCAAGCATATTTACTAAGTGATTCGATAACGGCAACCTCACTGTACGTAAAACAATAAATATATATTTTCTTTTATCACATTTGAACTTCGGGTTATTCATTTAGTACTTTGAAACTGTTCAAAAGTTGCGTCGGGTTGACGTCTTTTGAATGAAATCCGGGTGAATTATTTTCTGAAATGATTACAGAATCACAATTTTCTGATAGGAAATTTTCTCAGCTTTCTAATAGTGTATGTTGCATAAAAATATTTTGTTTACTTACCGTAGTAAAATTGACCTCTTTCCTTTGAAACGGAAATACATAAACTTCTGCACATTGCATCAAGATGCAACAATAACAATGTTAATCTTCAAAATGTAAGCTTTCCTGTGATATGTCAATGTCGTTAATTCCTTAAAAATCGCCTCCCGGAAAGCCAATCAAAATGACGCTATCAACGTCGCGGAGATAAAATTACAGTGCCATGCATCAAAAGGGAAACCCCGTATCCATTTTTAGCACAACTTCGACCCGGTTAATTTTCAACACAGACTTATTAGAATGACATAACACACACATCATACGAAAGTTCAAACAAAGAAGAAAAAATCTTTATATTTAATTTCAAGATAAATATGAATAATAATGCAAAAAAGACGTTTATAAACACCGATAAATTGCGTGTAAATAGCACAATTACACAGGTAAGTCGGGTTACCTGAACCCCCTATTGGTGGTTGATAGTACCCAACTGGATATATAAAATATGCCCCCTGATTTCCGATGGGCCTGATCTTCACATTCCAAGTATCTACCAAGAACTACTAAAACAGTGTCGATTTTGTTCACTTTGTAACTGTCACGTGATCTTACCTGCTGAGGACTGCAGAGACAAATTTCTCTAGCCGTCAAGGGGACTGCCGCTCAAATGAAGAGACCGTCAACTGGGCATTTCCCATTTCACCACATTGTCCAGGACGTACATCTGATAAACAAGTAAAAATCATTGAACATTTGCCCAACTGTCCGGTGTTCACAGTACTGATAAGTTTGGAACAAAAAAATATCAAACTTGCACCAAAAATGGAACAAAATGCATTCATTTCGAGACAACTCACCCGGTGTAAGAATTTATAAATCCATGTCAACTTTAGAACAAGAAAAAGGATTCAACAGAAACATCCCACACACACATTCCGCGGGGCGACTTTTCAAACGAAAGGAGAACAAACAAAATCCCACCAAAATGAACATGTGACTGAAGATCAAACGACCAAAGTGCGCGCGCAAAATTGATTCTTTTGCCTAGTGTCAATCGATATATTCTATTTATAGATATCAAAGTGATTTGACTTAACTGTGAGTAATGCTCTCTCGCATTCAAAAGAAAATCAAATTTACTTAAATTTCTTCATATAGTTTGAATCACATTTTATTTTTAGCACATATGATACGACATTTTCTGAAGTATTAGTTTTATTTATTCAATTTACATTGACATTATTAGAAACTCAGGCACGTAGCAACAGGGGGAGGACAGGGGGGTCTCCCCCCCCCCTTTTCCCAACATAACTTTTGCTGAAAATGTTCATTGAAGTACAGGTTGCTCCCCCCCCCCACCCCCAGTTAATAGTACGGTAAAGTAATAGAAGGGAAATGCAGTATTGTATGCCAAAAATGTACCAAAAGAAGTCGGCATCAGAAAAAAGTTGGCCTCTACACCCCCCCCCCCCCCACACACACACACACACACGAAATAGGATTTTCGAGTTTGGGCAATGTTTTTTTGCTTGTCAAGTTTTCCAGGTAAGTAAAAAAAAATTGTCTGGTTGGTCCCCCACTATCAAAAACGATGCTACCTGCCTGAAACTATCTTAATCATAGGCTTCGGAACCGGAGAGGGGAGGATGCTACTCTGGCTTAGCCCCCCCCCCCGACTTTTTTTGCAAATATATATATAATACAGGCATTGAAAATTGGGGGTTACATTTGTGGTTGGTTTAGTCCGCCCCCTTTCAATTACCCCCCCCCCCCTTTCCCCACTTCAATATGTCTGCACTATCTCTTGCGCAACATTGAACTGCTTGACTAGTTACTTCACAGAAAAAGAAAGAAAGAAAAATCCCGAATGATATCATCAATGTTTCATCTATATGATAGATTACGATATTTCAGATTAATATATTTTATATTAAGTTTCAATCTTTATTTTTTAAATGCTTTTGGCTAGGGCGTTTAATATCAAATGTGAAATATCAAGAAAGATATGGTTTGTTTTAATATGATGATATTGTTATGGTTTTTTGGTCAATACGATGATTTAGCCACCCTTAAAGACGATGGAGTGCAACAAAAGTCCGTCTTCGATTAAGGTGGATTGCAACACCAACTTTTTATAGATCTTTGAGTCATCATTTTTTGAACAATGGTTTCAGCATTGAAAGGTCGATATTAGCTCTTAATTATTCTATATGAATTTTTTTGTACTTTTTCAAAGAAAATGAAAAAAATTATTTATCCAAATAAGTTACGAGGGTTGATCCAAAATTTCGTGGAATTTCTCCATATTTTATTTATTTATAAGTGAAATTCGCTTAAAATTACAAATGAGAATATAGACACTTGTTAAATATTTTAAATACAAAAACATTTTGAAAATTCATGATAGTAACTCTATGGCAGTTGCCATAGAAACGGTTGTTTGGAAACGCGGGGGAGACATTAACGCATTATTATCAATTTAATTTTTAATATCTGAAATGAGAATAAAACCGCCCTATTTGGTATATAAAACGAAAATTTCGCCATTATTACGATTGCTTGAATTTTTATAAGCCTTTGTGTGAGAATTGTACTGATTTTACTGAATATTCTGTGTATTAGTCGATGATTTATTGCTCATTTCAAAGTTGTTAGGCAACGTCAAATTTTCAGTCAAGTCATAAACTTTGTGAAAATCCCGGGGTCACTCTAACCTAAAGGCGCATATTATTGACATAGGCTGGGGAAAATGCATTTAGTTACTGGTTGTCCAGTGTCATAAGAAATTTAAGACAAATAGAGCTTCCATGGATGTTGATAAAAGAAAAAGGACTTAACATATTTTTTTCTTGTCAAGAAATTTCTGGGTTGGATTTTTTTTTTACCAGAGTGACCCTCTTGGAAAAAATGTCCTATAGATCCGCGCCTTTTTTTTTTAAATTTACATAAATATCAATATAAAAATAAAATTTATTCAAATATGTGTGGCAGTTGGCAGTAAGCAGTCAGCAGTTGGCAGTAAGCAGTTAGCTGTCGTATATGGCATTCCATATATAACCATGCATTGACTATTCGCGTGATAATGTATCAGTACTAAACTTCTGCAGTTGACATCGTTATTTTATCATCACCAATTAAAAAGTAAAAAATCACAAATTACTACATTTTGTATTATTTTTCTTCTGATGATTAATGTATTAAAGTAGAAAAAAAAAAAAATGAAAGAAAGTTATAGGTTTCATAATTATCTAAATATTTCGATACGATGCATTTTTTAAAGGAAAAACCATATAAAGGAGTCAGCTCGGAGCCCTTATCTCGTGATATACTCATGAACATTCTCATTTACTTTTAAAATAAACAAATTATCTGTTTTAAAATACCTTTTAACAATACGTGAACGAGTTTTTAAGGATTACAAAGTCTCGAGGTTTGTTACCAAAATTTCAGTCATTCCTTCTAAATTTGGATTGCAACTGAGTCTTGACACATGTATGTTTTTATATAGTTTTTTCGATAGAAACTGATTAGAGAAAATATGTAGACATTTATTTAAAAAGCAATGGCCTTGTTCCACGATTACAAATCGTTCCACAATCTACGAATGGTTGATCAACGTGACGTCATAATCAAATGCAATGTCGCAATGACATCAGCGAACTAAATGACTGTCACTGTGACGAAAACTAAGTGACGTAACAATCACTTTGTTAACGTCACAATGAAGAACAAAGTGAAATGGTAAGAAACTACAATGGAAGCATATGAGCCTAAAATTGTAAAGTTAGAGGACAAAACAACATTAAATACAAAAGGAGAATTGTGGAAGCCAAACAAGAATTCCCAAGCATCTCTGGAACATGAAGGATACGAGTTTAGAGGCACAATAACAAGCAGCAAGTTTTCGAAAATTAAAACTGCCCATTTTAAAAAAGAAAACATCGATGTTGCTGTTAAGATAATCAAGAAATACAAACTTCCAAAGGATGTTCTGGAAAAGTTTGTCCCGAGAGAAATAGCCATTCTTCAAGGGGTTCAGCATCATGGCATCGTAAGTAGCGATTTTTAAAAATCAAATACAATGTATCTTAATTTATCATATTTATAATGTCACATACATGTGTCAATGTAGCTACAGATTTGCATACTCAGTAATTAATATTCAAAACAACAGGTTGTTCTGTATCAATTGAAGCTTGCTGCAATAATATAGTCCTCTCCGATTTTTTAAAAATCTGAGGTTCTCTCCCAAATAAAAAAGGGGGGGTTGCTACATTATTGCAGCTATATTGAAGCGATTTGTTGTAAACTATGAACAAAATTCGTTGCAAAAATGTTGTCAATATTCCTTTTCTATACATCCTGTTCATAGGTCGAGCTTTTGGCAGCGTACGAGTCTCCATGCTGTTTTTACCTTGTAATGGAGCTACTCCCAAGGGGCGACCTTCTGGAATTTGTCAGTAACCTCGGGTGTCTGACAGAGCCGGATGCCAGGCGGTTCTTCCATCAGCTTCTGGACATTGTAGCCTACCTCCATAAGGAGAATATTTGTCACCGAGATATAAAGCTTGAAAATCTTATGCTAGACTGCTGTTTTAATCTCAAACTAACTGGTATATGACGTTCTTTGATGATGATTATTTTAAGATTGCACTCTAAAATCTATCAAAACTTCACCTTAACTTGTAATTTATTCGTACACACATGGAATAGGCAACATAGAAAAGAGAAATGACTTGATATTCAATATTAAATTTACTATAAACTTACATATAAATTTATTTCAATATACAACGAACCCAGTTAATTTTTCCCATAATGGCCATTTACAGTAAACTTGCCCTTTCATTTTAATTCATACAAAAGACTGAAATCAATGTTGCTATGTTCACATTCAAAGAAGACTCTTCAAATGACATTTCGAGCATTTGGATTAATTTAGTTTAGTCAAAAGTATGAACTATTTTAGAAAAAAATGCAATTTTTCAATACAAAATCTAATTTTTACAGATTTTGGAATTGCGCGGTACATGAAAAATTCCGAAAAGCTTTGCACAGCGTGTGGTTCTTATGTTTACACAGCACCAGAAGTAATGAATGGGGAAGAGTACGATGGAGCAAAGGCAGACATTTGGAGCATGGGTAAGTTATTAAAAATATTCATTATCTTGACTTGTTATTCATCATTTTGATGATCATTTTCCCCAACCCATTTATAATGTCAAAACTTTCGTATGTGGTGCAATTGTTCCAGGACGGAAAATAAAATTTAATATGGTATTGTGTTTATCTTATGTACAGCCTCGTCATCCCGAACTCGACAGGATCGAGAAAAATTTCGAAATATCTTAAGGTTTCGAGATATTGAGTAGAAAAGTGAAATACTAAAAGAATGAGTTAAGGACTCCCATATCACTTCGACTTATACATTGTTCTCAAGATATCGATGTTCAAGATATCGAAGTTTCACTGTAGAACTATTTTTTTCCAGGTGTCTGTCTGTATGCCATGTTGTGTGGCAAGCTGCCATTCAGGAATGATGATGTCGACATTTTGCGACAGTCAATGAGAGATAGGCTTCACTTCCACAGACACGTTTCCAAAGGTATGACGGATGCTGAATAAGTATCTCGTTTCATACTTTAGAAACATTAGATTAAAAAAATTAATTTGTCCTATCTTTTATTTCAGCTTGTAGATATTTACTGCGCAAGATGTTGAGTTACGATCCAGAGAACAGACCGTCCATACACGAAATCAGGAAAACCGACTGGATGTGTAAACCAATCAAAAATGTGGGCGAGTCGTCTGTGTCTTCCTTGTCTGTTGCAGCAGGTAAAGGTGTTAACAAAATTCAATCCTAAAAATGTTTTTCAAATTGAGACTTTATTGATTATCAAGACATTTTCCTCACTATTCTATCCCATACGCACATTTCGTGTTTTTACATTTTAGTGACGTCAGACTTGCATCCAAATGTCATGATAGATCCCAATGCTGAGCACGGCTTTTCTTGTAATCAGAAGGATAAAAGATTTAAGTCAACCAAAGTCTCCGATATCTTACACTGCGTTACAGAAAACCATAGGTATATTATAATCAGCCCATTCCATTCGGATATTCATTGTGTTCTAAATTTATCTAGATGCAAAATTAACCAGTTATCTCCTATAATTATCTCATAACTAGATAAACTCCTTATTTCAAGAATTGGTTATGTTTTACTTTAGTTCTGGGACCAGTAAAGTAGATCTAAAGGCCATTCCTACACTCAAACCTGCTTCTGTGGCAGCCATTACCGGTGTGGCTGGTCCTATTGGGAGAAAGATCAGTCAACAGATGGGACTCAATATTGGTATAGAACTTTGTAAAACCATTAGAACTTCACATGACAGAAAAGTGCAAAAATCATTTTAGCTGTAAAATATTTTGTATCTTTCTTAGAAAAATTGGTTTGTGATACTGTACTAAAACACTGTTTAATGTATCACTGCCTTTGTAATTTCAGACACAGCCACAGAGAAGAAAGATCCACCTGTAAAATCTGGTTTAGGAAAAGCTGGTTTCAGTCGAGCCATGAAAAGCCTGAAAACCTTCAAAAGGGCCACAACAGTCATCCGAGCCACAAGACGATTTAAGAGAGGCCCACTCAATACCATACTAAAAATCTCTCAGGAGGAGGCCATGGCCAAAATAATGGACCAAAACCACAAACAAGTGGAGCATGAAACCAAAGAACTCCACAGGTGTACCAGTGGTAAACTGGCAGCACATCTAAAGGAGGTCAGGCATGAAGAGAATTTGTCTAAAAAGAAAAGCCTGCAGGAGATGGAGCAAGCAAAACAGGAGCATGAAGAGAAAACGTCCAGACTTCGTCAAACTGTCCTTCACTTGATGCCAAACTTGAAAGATAAATTGCAATAGAAATAGGCAACTACCGAAAATATCAATTAAATGTGTACTTGTAAATTTTTGCAAAATTCCAAAACACTGATTTATTTTCATTATGAACTTGTGAACTTGCATACCAAAGGCTTCAACAAAAAAATCTTTCTCATTGCATCAAATTGCATATAAATAAGAAAAACGATAATTTTTTCAGTGTTTTATTTTTTTTTAAAAAGTGTATAATGAGCACTCAAAAATGCATGGCACCAAAAGGACAGTTCATCATATAAGTTACTTGTTCATTTCTCCTGTTTCTCTTTCTTTGTTTTCATTTCGCTTCTCACAGTGTTCAACAATTTCTGAAATACAAAAAATAGATTATTATCTCCCTTTAACCAAGTACCTGCAAATTTCAGTAGTTCATAGAAGCAATTAAGTATTGGTGCATGTTCATGTATTACTGAAGGACAGCAACCTTTAGCATGCACACACAAATAAAAATCACAGTTTTGTCAGATTTAGGTAATTATGAAGATAATTTAGATTTCTTCCATGATTCTAGTCTCTACTTGTTGACAACAACAAAAATTCTGGAGAGAAAAACATTTTAAAATCTTTTCTTTTAAGATAAAAAAGATTCCAGTAGGGCCATTTTTAGCCAGTGAGTCGGGAGAGGGAAAACAAACATTTTTGTAAAGTTAGCTTGACTTGATCCAAGTTCCATATTGACAAAGGAATATACATGTATAAAGTAGTGGAAAAGTGAGACTGAGAGAAAAAAAAGACCTTATAAAAGAAAGATACAGAAGTTTGGAGATTATTAATTATCCTGGTTCAATCAAGGGTGTATGGGGATTTACCCCAGGTTTTATTCCATACACCCTGAGGCCAAAGGGTGTATGGAATACAACCCGTGGTAAATCCCCGTACACCCTTAATTGGATCTGGATAACAAATTTATTTCCTATGTTCCCATAAAAATGGTTTGTAAACTTCAGAGTGTGTCTCAATCTATCGATAAGATCACTACCTACTACAATGCATCTTGACATCATGTTATTTGGTTTTTATCATAGAGAAAGTATGCATTGTGACGTCACGTTTTATTTACATCCGGCTCTAGTCGGGTGCACTATTAGTTATCCAGGTTCAATCAAGGGTGTATGAGGATTTACCCCGAGTTTTATTCCATACACCCTGAGGCCGAAGGCCGAAGGGTGTATGGAATACAACCCGGGGTAAATCCCCGTACACCCTTGATTGAACCTGGATAACGAATTTATTTCCTTTGTACCCATATAAATGCTTTGTAAACATCAGAGAGTGTCTCAATCTATCGATTAGTTAAAGTTCTACGTACTACAATGCATCGTGACGTCATGTTATTTGGTTTTTATCATAGAGAATGTATGTATTGTGACGTCACGTTTTATTTACATCCGGCTCAAGTCGGGTGCACGGATATTTACACCCGACTTTGTAACCAATCAAAGCTCGTGTTACAAGCTAGATAGGAAATAAAGAAATTTACACCCGACTTTGTAACCAGTCAAAGCTCGTGTTACAAGCTACATAGGAAATAAAGATTTATATCAATTTCTGCATTTGTAACTTACTTGACATGATTTCTTTGTAAGCTCGAGTTGCCGGTGAGTCAGGAACTTCAGTAAGAAAGGACTTCCCTTCATCACAGCATTTACCTGAATATAAAAAAAACCCTTTAAAGTCATAATTCTTTCTTCTCACAATCACTAATACATGTATTAAATATAAATCCACATAATATTCCATACACCAATTTCTACGCACAGTGTGTGGAGAGAAATATCTCAATCTGTGAGTTTCACATCTATCAATCTTTTACTCACAAATATATCTTGCCATGAAATATTTATTATACCCCCCGCTTGAAAAGTGGAAGGGTATATAGCAGTAATTGGTATGTCCGTCCATCTGTTACGCTTTGGGGTACCCATCTCTTATCCACAACTCTCATACCACTGAAGGAAATTTAATGAAACTTTCACAGAATCTTTATTACATATTGCCATTGTGCACCTCCTATTTTACTTTTTGATCTGACATATATTTTGGATTTTCCAGAGCAAAACATGGATACTGCCATTATATTCATATGGGAGGCGGGGGGTATTATTTAGTGAGCTCATTGCTCACAGTACCTCTAGTTTTATTGTGTATTCATGCAAAGTATTTCCTCAGACAGGACTATTAAAAGTCACAGATTGATTTCAAAGTGAGGAATTACAAGGAATCATTGCATATATATCTTCTACAAATACTTGTAACCAATGCTCCATCTGTTAATTTTATCAATATCTATTATAGACAATGTCAAACAAGAAATCTGTGAGCCAATGCTCACTAGGAATACCCCCGCTCTGATGTGAATAAACACTATCATGTTAATATACACAAGTTCCATTACGGACAGACGCACAGACAAACAGGAAGTTGACATCGGATTTGAACAAAAATGTATCCCACCGTATGGCATGTCTCAGAGAAGATTGTGTTAAAATTTCAAGCATCTGCGATGAGTAGTTGCTGAGAAAACTGTGACGAAAATTTGTTATGTATGAAACGGACAGACGCACAGACAAACAGGAAGTTGACATCGGATTTAAACAAAAATGTATCCCACCATATGGCATGCCTAAGAGAAGATTGTGTTAAAATTTCAAGCACATGCCTTGAGTAGTTGCTGAGAAAACTGTGACGAAAATTGGTTATATATGAAATGGACAGACGCACAGACAAACAGGAAGTTGACATCGGATTTGAACAAAAATGTATCCCACCATATGGCACGTCTTAGTGAAGATTGTGTGAAAATTTCAAGCATCTGCGATGAGTAGTTGCTGAGAAAACTGCGATGAAAAATTTGTTACGGACAGACAGACAGACGGACAGACAGACAGACAGACACACAAGGGTAAAACAGTACACCCCCCTCTCCTTCGGAGCGGGGGTATAAAATGTTTCTACAGTAATTGGTGTTATTTTGGTAATTATGAGCAACACAAAATAAAGTTAACACCCACAATATCAGTTTTATTGACAAACCTATTGATACTGCTTTAAACTGTTTTGAGTAAAACATACCTATTCTAGGATCTAAAGGGAGAGAACCTAGAAATGGGACGTTCATGTCCTCAGCCATCTTCTGCCCTCCCCCGGTGGTTGCTGGGAATATCTGTGTTGAAACCTGGAAAGGGAAAAATCAAATTTTCATTCAATCAACTGCCTCAATTTTAAATCTTAAATCAGGGAGGATAACTCCTGTACTCTTGTTCCATTTTACAGTCTCAGCTTATCCTGCAATAGGTCTTTCCGACGTTGAAAATGTAAGAAAGGACCAAACTAAGTGTCAACTCACTTTACATTTAGGACAGACAAAGCTGCTCATATTCTCCACCACTCCTATGATGGGCAGATCTACCTTCCGACAGAAAGTGATTTCTTTCCGTACATCTAAAAGAGCAACTTCCTAAAAAATAAAAAAAAACACATCAAAATGGAAAATTGGAGGGGGGGGAGCATATATTTTTAATTTTTTATAACTGGAGCACATAATATATAATATTTTGACTTTTTAAAAAATCTTTATTTTATACTCAGATATTTTTTGAAGTTCTGAGATGGAGCGCCTTTGTTTTCCCCTCATGCTTCAAGGATCAAATACATTATTCCCTCAGAATTAGGTCTACAAACCTGAGGTGTTGTGATAACTATGGCTCCATCCACATCGCTCTCTTTGAGGTACTGGGCCACAGACAGGTGTTCATCAGAGGTCCCAGGAGGGGTGTCAATCAGCAGAAAATCTATATCCCCCCAGTCTACATCCCGCAGAAACTGCTTTATCAAACCTACAAAGGAAGGAGAGCCTATTAATCAGTGGCAACAAAAACCAATGCTTTTTTTTTTAAAAATAAAAACAACTTAATTAAGCCTACGCATTATGGGAATCCAACTTTTATTCACAAGCAAGAAATATCCACAAGTTTTGTGACTTACTTTAACTTGCGAAAATTAATCACCACAAACCATTTATTTAGCATTATATTTTATAGAGAATGTTTCCTCAGTTAATCATCACTGATTGATTTCAAACTGACAAATCACGAATAAAAGATGATATGAATAATAGTTAGTTTACTGTATAACAATTGGTACCATTCTTTTTAGGACCCCTCCATATAACTGCTTCATCTGCCTTAGACAGCAAAAATGCCACTGACATTAGAGACAAGTTGTCATCAACATACTGAAATAGAAACACCAAAACTTGTCATACTGAGATAGACATGCTGAAATATGTTGCCACCAACATACTGAAATAAATAATTGTCAGCACTTGTCAGTACTTTAATAGATTGTCAATAAACTATAAAAGGTTGTAAATATTCTACAATAGATTGTCAACATACTGTACTTAATTGTGAACATACAATGTATTATAGATATATACAAGAGTTATTTGTAATGGAGGTTCAAAAGCTCATATTCCTTCATTGTTCAACCAATTAAAAATTTTTATATATGCTATTTTGAATTAGAATTTTATCATTATTTTTCTGAAGTATATAAATTTTAGGAATTAGCCCCCTTTATTTAAAAAAAATTATTTGATAAAGATTTTCCAGTGACCAAATATTTCTGCTATATTTTCTTAAACTTGGTAAGACAAAGAGGGAAAATCACTGAGTCGACCTCCAATATGGCGGCCAACGGGAGGTAACTTTCGCTAAATTCAGGCCTATCGAAAACTATCTATAATACATTGTCAACTTACTGTAATAAATTGTCAACATTTGTAATAGACTGTCAGTATTCTGTAATACATTGTCATTTAAGTGCAATAGATTGTCATCAACTTAGTGTAACAGATTGTCCTTACACTGTAATAAATTGTCAATAAAATGTAATAAATTGTCAGTATACCGGTACTTTAATAAATTGTCAGTATACTTTAATAAATTGTCAATATACTGTACAAGATTGTCAACATACTGAAATAGATTGTCAACATACTGAAAGAGATTGTCATCAACCTTACTAAAGGACTGAAATTGACTGTCTGATGCATCCATGATTTTATTTATAATAACCATAACCAATGTTTAAAAATAATTGCTCTTTTAGCTGATCATTATTGTAACATATTTTCAGTATTTCCTTTTGATTCTATCTTGTTTATGTTTTCTTTTAATTATTACGGTATACATTGCAGTTTCATAACTTGCCATGATTTCTTTACCACTTTAATTTTACTGTTTTTGAAACTGTGACAAATAAAGATATGTATACAATTCTGTCACCTACCTGTGACTTTCAGAGAATGAAATATTTAGATCTTAAAAGTATTAATCTATATACATGTATGGTAAGTTATAGATCAAAGTACATAAAATAGATATTCATTTTCTTTCTTTTTTTTTTTACTTTCCTCAAGTATAAGTTTAATAGTGAAATGATATTCATAAAAGGGTGGAGAATTTTGTGCATACTTTTCAAAGTTTATGAAATGACATTATATCTTACAACAAATTCATTCAAAAATATTTTATAGAGAAGTTTTATAATCAATATAAAACTATCATTTTTGTAGCTTCTTGGGCAATCTCTGGGGAGACAAAACTGTATTGCACTAAATGATCAACTTTGTAGGAATGCAAACAGAATTTAGAACTGTCTATAATAAATTCATGTTCAAACAGTTACAGGAAATATGAATGATTCATGAACTTTCATGTGCGTTAACACCAGACTCATTAGAATTTTGCCATAAAAATCGAACAACTGTTCACATTTCAGTAACTTACAAAAACATTCATTTTCTACTCTTTCTTATAGCCTACACAATGCTTTTAAAGTCTAGTCAAAGTAATTTTTTTCACATAAATGCATTCAAACTTTATTAACACATTAGAGTAATGATTTCATGAAAGCATTCATGTGCAACTTTTCTAAAATATTGAAGAAGAAAAAAAATCGATCAACCTGCCCTTTAATCTCTTCTATATGTTTCCCCCTTCAAACCCATTACCGTGATCTGATCAGATCTTTGAAATGGCAATTGTTGCCATCACTGACATGTTTTTGCATTTTGCTTACATTTCATTTTTTTGTTTTCATGCTTTAATTTGTCTGTCTTGAAATAATGTCACTTTAGAGAAGACAAATGCAACATTGGCATTTTAACATTTTGTAATGTTTGCAATATCACCTTATTACATGTATCATAATCTTCAATCAATATCATAGAAAACATTCAAAATGTTCAGGTGTTGCTATGGAACAAACTTTCTGCATATTAATGTCAGGATCGGAATAGAACCCACAGTGCATTAAATTCATTGTCAGTATAACAATAGGGGCTCTCCATCTACATCAATAATCATCATTTTTCAACAAATACTTATATGCCCTTCACTGGAAATATGTAAACACTGTTAAATATTCCCATCCATTAGTCTTTGATAGGAGATGACTGACTGATAAAAAGTAAAGGGGGGCTCATCACTTCCAATAATTGACAATGAAATATAAATGAGGCTGAACTAAAGATGCCCTTGGGTACCGAAGTATTGGTTAATTCATGCCAATGATCTACAAAGACATTGGATCAATTCATCACACTGTATCATGGTTATGTTCCAGCTAATTGAAGACCAGGTAGAAATTACCTGTGACCATGATAGAACAAATGAATAAAAGAGATCTCTTTTTGAAATTTTAAGGTTGCTTTTCATTGAATAATGATTAAGGTTGTACATACCACTGGGGACCAGCCAGAACCACTCTGATGAACCTAAAAAATATGTTCAGTACAATTTGTATACCAGGGAAACTTACATTTATTAATGTACAAAACATATTTGAAATAAAAAATACAAAAACCTCAGTGCTTGCAGTATTTGCTTAATTGAGAATACAGTTTGTATTAATAATAAAATACATTGTAGTTTATGTGCTTTTATATGTGTGATCCTTTTGAATATTAAGTACAAACTGTGCAAAATAAAGCAAGAAATGCAAGAAATGAATAAGTGTAAACCATTTTTATTTATATGGCCATATAAATAAACATCAATTTTATTCAATGGATAAATTAGTGTTCACTATTGAAAATGTAATATATTATATGTCTAACTCAATAACCAAGTTTTTTTTCATTTCTGCAGAATTGATTACCTGTTCTCCCTCTACTCCAAAGATTTTGGGCAAAGATGGGCCACAAATATCAACATCTAATACACCAATCTGTAAAAAATAAAAAGAAAAGTTGAGAAATTTTACTTTCACAGTACAGTAAAACCTGGTAATACTAGTGAAGTATTGGGGACCTGTTAATTAGCTTTGCTATATTCATAATATTCCAAATAACAAATCTGCATATGTATAGTGAAAACTCTCTAAACCAACACCTGTGCAATCCATTTTTAATGATGAGAATTCTGACCCTGATATTCATTTCATTTTCCATTTTACTATTTTTCACGTTCTAACACTACTTAAACCAACACCCTGTCTATTATTGCAAAAATTTCTCCCAAATGCAGATTAGACAGGTTTCACTGTATATTTAGCAAATTTGCAATACATATTTACAGTGAAACCTCTCTAATCCAACAAACATTAGGGGACAAATTTAGTGTCAGATAGACAGGGTGTAAAATTACTCAGTGGAAAAAGCATGAAAAATAGTAAAATGGGGAAGAAATTTAATGTTGAAGTTGAGAGTTAGAGGGATTGGACAGGCGTTGGATTAGACAGTTTTCACTGTATATATATTTTCTTCATCTATGTGTTTGATATCAAGAAAGTTCATCAATTATAACTTTACCCTCAATATACAGGACACAAAATTAATTCACTGAAGATTTTTCAAAATATTTTCAACAAAAAAATTGCTGTTTTTATTAAATCTTTATATATATTATAAATGTTGCTCATACTAAATCAGTTGTTGTATCATGTCAATATCAGACCAGAATTTTAACCCTGTGTCATAAATAAATTGTGCACCTCTAATTCATCATGAAAAAGGAAACACTTGTACAAATATTGTTACAGTAATGTCCAATTATCTGTATGGGGTTAAAGTCTGTTGGTCATAAAATACTTTAAGATGGCTAATAGTGTATTTTAAAATACCTGACTGAAAGATAAAATATGTAACCTAATAAATGTATCAACATATCACTAGAAAAGTTGTCATTCAATAAAATGTTACCGATACATCTTAATCTGTCATTCTCCACCCCCCTCTTTGGATCAAATTATTCCAACTTGTCAGGTTTCAAAGAAATAAAATAAATTTTAAATACAAGGTACTGATGCATGGATAGGGGCATTGTATGTGTGATACCCCCAGCAACTCAAAAATATAGGATTAGAAAAACCAATTGTGAAAACACCGAAATTCAGTTAATATAAACTTAATATCTGGCCAAAAGATTCTACATTTTTTTAATATGTGTACTGCTTAGGAATATCATTTATATAGGATTTACTTATAAAGAATGTCCATTTAAAGTTTTAAACATCTTAATTCAAACGAATTATTGGGGTTAACTTGCAGGTAAATTGTAGATCACTTGAACAATATTTGTGCAGGACTATTGAAGTCGGATACACACAATGGAAAACCGGCCCTTTAAATGTCTATATTGAATCTTGACAGTTGAACCGAGGGTATTTGCATTTTAAACAAACCTAGGCCTTATGGGTAAGAAACAAGTTGTCATGACGGCACTGTGTTGTATAGGGCAGCGGACATTACGTGAACCGTTAGATATAGGTGTGATTGCCTTCATTTAGTTGAAAACTTAGGTAAGTTTCACTTGTCACAGCTTAAGGAAGCAATGACATCACCATATGTTTAATTACTTAGCCAACTTTTACTTAGATTTTTTATCTGCTTTTTGAATTTTCATTGATGAAGAATTTCTTTTAATATCAATATGGATTTATAGTTTACGCAACAGCTTGAATCAATATTTGGTGAATCCCTTTACTATTCAGACACCTTGTTTCATCAAATATGTATCCTGAGCAAGTGTCATCGTAACATTAATCAATACGAGTGCCTTTCGTTCTTATCATCAAACAAATTACCCATCTTCATGCAATTTATAATGCTATTTTTTGCTACCTTGTCAAACATTCTGGTAACTTCTGAATGGGGCACGAAATTGATGTTTCATATCAAAATCAATCACAATGGGAAAATTATACATCAAATCAATAATGCCTGCTTGTGATGAAGATGTAGGTTTCTGCAGGTGTTAATAATTATACTCTACTTCACACCTGATTCATTTCTCTATAACACAAGGTGAAATTAAACGTCCGATTATGAGGTTCTGTACATTTAAATGCAATTAAATCTCCCCCCAGATTGTTTTCCTATTGGTCACTTTATTTGTCTGGATTATTCTGTAAGAAAGATAAATTCCCTCCTAAGTGTGTATACCCAGATATTTCCAATGGTCTATAGGTAAATATTGAGAAGCCTCGTGTTCGTATTACACTAACACCACGGGGAGATTGTAGAGTATCATTTAGATAGATCTGAATAACTGGCCTATCCAGAAATGATACCTTGTCTGAGTGTCCACAATCATTTAAATATTACTGTGTTGACATTACACTTAGAAGAATGGGTTTTATCAAGATAGAGGGTTTATTACTCTGTTTTATAATCTCAATTATTTCCCTTTATGATTGTGAGCTGGATTTAACAAACCCATCATGATTTTCTATCATACTATAAGACTGCAAAAGGCATATTAAAACCAACAATAATTGCTTGTTAATAAAAACTTTTACAATCTAGAGACAATTTAATGGATAGAAATATTTTCCATCAGCCATTCATTTCCCAACCATCATAAAAACTCTGATTCTGACATGTCTAAATCAATCCCATCCAAAAATGCAATTCAGTTTTAAAAAATCACCCAGGAACAAGTTTTTCAAAACAAAATTCTCAAAAGAACTGGGGCTACAACTTCATTTGATCTTATATTGTACAGAAGTTTTATGAAGAAAAAAAACAATGTTCTTTTTAAATTTTATATTTAATACAATAAAACTCCCTTATACAGAACTTAGATATAAGGATTTCTTGATTATAAGGGAATTCCGCATAATTATGTTAAAACTTTCTCATATAGATTTACATAATCTGGGGTAAAGGGAACTCAAATTCATGTCTTTGGGACTTTCTTCATGTTCTTACAAGCAAGTTTCACTCTAACTTGATCCACAACAGTATCACTGCAATAGCTAGCTCTTTTCTATAAAAGGCTTGTATCCATGCATTCTATAAGTATCATTTTGTGAATGTATATTGAATGTGCCATTTCTGATGAACCCAAATCATGCCCCACCAAAAATAATCTCCTCTTAAATATGCATGTTTTCTTTCCAGTGTTTTAACCAGAGGTATTTAAGGATTGAACAGATTTCCCTAAACATAAATAAATTGAATAGGCTTAAACTTCTTATATACTGCATATTCCAAAATTGATACTCAGAACTTGCAAATATCAATATTTAAATGTTTTTCTTGCACAAACATACGCATTTCTTATTTGTATACTTATCCCTCATGACCTTGCACAGAAAGTAATCTCAAATATCCCCTGTAATAAGTTTGATAAATACCCTGTGTAGTAACCAATTGCAAAGTGCCATTCAGGTAAATTAACTTGCACACTTAATTAACAGTTTCTTGACAAGGTGCAATTTAAATCATGTTGCATTTATCAATGATATTTCACAACCCAAAAGTGTATTAAATCCTACGACATTAAAATTTTTTCTTTCTAACTGAAAAGCTTGGTAGGGAAGCTATGCTATGACACCCCAATAATACTGATTGACAAGCGATAGCAAAATCAAATCAAAAGTTACGTTTACAAAAGCCCATGGGAGATAAACACTCTGAACAAAAGACAGGTATTCCTGGCTATGATAAGCTTAGATTAATTTTGAAAATTACAGGTAGTATAAGGATATTTTCTTATGCTTACCTGTTTATCTGCAGAAAGTCCATGTGCCAGATGAGCTGTAAATGTACTTTTCCCCACACCCCCTTTTCCTGACAATATGACAAGCTTGTGTTTTATTTTTGACATCTTTTCTGTAATGTCCCCCAAGTCTGAAAAAAATATGTATAATTGATAATCATCATTAAATCTCAAACTTATAATGTCATGGACACCTGTACAGGGACGTCCCTAAGAACTTGGGGCTGAGGAATTTTACTGCCTATAGTAATGTAATTTCCTGGTTATTTTGGTATGCCTCCTAAACTTCCCTTAAGGAGAGAAACCAAAGATTGTCTTCTGCTTTTTTAAATGTCCCCTTTTTTTTCAATTCTTAGGGACAAACCTTCTTGTATATCTTTTTTACTGGAGAAATCTTTCAATAAATTCACAATTACCTGGGTCTGGTCCCTTGGGTTTTGTTGCACACACATTTTGGTTGGGACAGCCCTGGCAGGTGGAAGATTTTCCAGCTTGATCACTGTCAGTTCCTGGGCAATCTGTCATATAAATGCATCAGTAACTATAATGGTCCTTCTTTCTTAAGTTCTTATCTTCAAATTAAAAAAAATAAATATATAAATGTAAATGATTTTGAAACATATTTCATCACCTTGATCAAGTGAAATTGGAACAACATGTTAAAGTTAAAGATAGGGCATGATTTAAATTATCTTTTCCTTATTTTACCAAAGAAGTGAGAATTTCTTTTTCCTTTCCATATATGTACCATAAAAGATAGTAATAAAAATTTAAGTTAATTAATTGACATATCATTTAACATAAGAGCTCAACCAGATCTGGTAACAAAGATTCCTATTTGAAAATACAAGCTTAATATGACAGATAGAATTTATTAAATTGAATTTATTCAATTTAATGTACCATATTTATTTTCTATATATCTCAAGACTAGAATTGTAATAAAAATTTATTTGTGCTTATCAAGTAATCAAATCAACTTTCTGCAAGTAACTTTCTGTTCTGCAAGTAACTTTCTGCTTATAAGTACTATGTTAAAGTTTGTTCAATTATTAAGTCTGAATATATTACTAGAATGACTAGACTAAAACTATTTTTTGACTGCATGTTTTCCATTGTGAAAATTTACACCAACAAAATACAATGGCCCATGTGCTACATTCAGCACGCTTGGATTATATGATGTATATTCAGTTTGTTAATCTTGCTGTATAACTATCAATCAGTGTTTCATATATACTTTATTCAAGTTGTAAACATATTTGGGACCTATGTTTAGTTTGTTGGTATATAGGTCCCTGATATTTCTTAGGATTTCCTAATGAAATTAAAGTGAAAGTAGATTTTTGTAAATTGACTCATTGAAAGCATCTCTTGAAAAATCATTATTTGAGACTAAAGTAAGCACTTTCTAGGTATATTTTTGCTTGTAATTTATTTCATTTGATCCTTTTAATGTACCGATACACAGTATCTAAGGTAAACATTGATGATTGAAAACTAGAACATGAAAAATTATACAATATTTTCTTGGAGTATTCGAATATATAAATCGTCCAAAGACCAATGTTTGGTGAATTTATTATTGAAATTTTTAAAAATCTTTAGACTGGCGTTTTAAAAATGCACTTATTGCAAAATTCAGACGGAATTAAAATAACTTACGTTCAGGTGCGTTTGCTGGTATGTCCGCCATTTTGAAATTAGAGTTGTCGTTCTTTGCAACGCCCTCTATTAGACAATCGTTCCAAAAGCATTTCGGGAAAACATCGAAAGCTAAACTTTTTTTCATTGAGAAAAACAATGGAAAATAATTTGCTGACCGCCTCTTTTGTGCCTAACAGTGCGTTAACAAGGCCATGGTACAGATTTAAAGGTTAGTTAATGTCGATAACATATATGCATTGGCTAAATATAATGAAATTAAAAATTATCAAAGTTTAATTAGATCGAGAAATTTACAGTTGTATTATTTCGTGTGTATGGTGAAGGCATTTAATTAAATTATGAGATAGCTAATAGAATTAAATCAAAATAAGAGAAGTTGGTCATACTTTATGCATCATACATAGGAAAAAAATCTGCGCTTTCTTAAAAAAAAAAGGGGGGGAGTATTTATTTAAAGATCCAAGTGACTGACATATCATGCACTTATGTCGATACAGATAACCAAGGGATGGAAAATGGAAAAGACAAATAACTTTTAATGTGAATATATGGTGTCTTATATTACTCAATTCTCCTCATATTCCTTTTGCAAACCTGTTACTAGCTGGTATACATGTGAATATACTTAAAATCACTTCTTCCTTTTAAAAACTCGCGTTGATCTCTCATACTGAACATATTAAAATAGCATGACAGTTAATTCTTTAACTTGTATTCTGACAAAAAAAGAAATATACATGTATTTGTGTTTCTTACCGTGGCCTGCACATCGGCTTCTACCGCACGACGGGGTTTTTTTTACAGTGCGCGTCTTTGCATTGGTTTTACTTTCTTAATTAGGGAGCATGGACTCGTCTCAAGCATCCACCCCCTTCCTTTCATGGAGTACGGTTTAAACAATGCGTTATGAAAATGAGACAATACCATGTGGCCATAGTTTCAAACCACATTTTGTAAACGATTTCTAGTAACTAGAAGAAAAAAAATGGACTGTAAGTCAAGGACATTTTTTAATAGCTGAGTAGGAAAAAGGTGCGGAGGGGTGGGTTGGGGTACAATTTTATACCAGAAAAGGTTTAACTCTGGGGGAGGGGGATGTACAATCTTATACCAAAAAAGTTCCCATGAGAAAATGAGAAGTGACCTGTTCATAGGAACCGGGGGGGGGGGGGCACCGACCTACGGGCCTGCTGTAAGAACTCTGCATCAAGTACCATTTTATTTTGTCCGTAAACGAGGCTTTATTTTTACTGATATGGGGGTCTAGTTTGCTACCCACTCCCACTTGCCCCTACTCCGCAACCATAGGCCCTAATGCACAACAGAAAACTATGTTGTATTTATCACTGTGACCTTAAGCAATGAATTGAATTTGTAGATCAGTGATGCAGTTGTCTTACTTTTACTTAATTTATAAATAATTATCATGCTGGTCAATCTGATGGTAAATGACGCAATGTTGGCACTAAAGCAAGGATATTTCAACCTTTTTACACACCATTGTATCAGGGACGTAGCAACAGGGTGGAGGGGGGGCTGCCCCCCCCCTTTTTTCTCCAACAATACTTTTACTATAGTAAATATGCAGTGAAAGGATGGTTGGCCCCCACACTTTTTACCATAGTATAGTGATATGAAGGAACTGTACGGAAAAAATTAGAAGTGAAAGTAACTTGTCTTTGAAAAAGTTGCCCCCCCCATCCCCACGAAGTAGGATTTTCGAGCTTGGGCAACTTTTATATTTTCCGTTTTTTTTTCTTTTTTATGCTTATCAACTTTTTCAGGTAAGTAAAAAAAAATTTTCTTTGGTTGCCCCCCCCCCACTTTCAAAATCGATGCTACGTGCCTGTGTATAATATCTTCAATATATATGTCTATGTTCATTTTGTATTGGTGTTAGAGTGGAACCCGATATAACTTAAAATCACTAGACCGTTTGAGATTCCATATCTACATTAATTTATTTATCGAAAAGTTCTATGGACTATATTTTGGATCTTCATTTGGAAAAAAGTAATGATGCATACCCAAATTGCCTGTAACCTATTTCAGTGATTGATTGTAGTTCAAATTACAGTCATATACGAAATTCGATAACACCTTAATTGATTAAAGGAACCTTCAAATTAAATAACGAACCATTTCCTTAAATGTTTTGGAAACTTTCATTTTTGATCCCCAATAACTGTGCATTTCTGTTTACGCGTTGTCGAAAAATTGACAATAGGCTTAACTTAAAATTCGCAGACTGAAAGGTGGTTCAAATGCATATCAAGGCATAATAAGATGGATTAGTGTGTTTTATACGATTTGTTTTAGTGTTAACTGATCCAATGACCCGTCCTACCACACTTGGATCAATATCGGATCGGTGCACTTTCCCTGTTGGTTGCTTGGCGTCTCCAAGCACCCACGAGCCTGTAAACATAGACCAGAATCGTCATAATTTTTACCTGTAGGAAACTTATAGGAGATTAGACCTACTCAGTTCGGTGTTGAGGGATTTAATAACTTTAGTCTTGCTAGGATAGACTGTCTCGGTGTGTTTTCTACCTAAGAATTATTTCTTAACTTTGATTAACATCATTTAGTTTGTAGGTATGTATCTGTTCATCTTTCTGTATGCAACAAAACATTAATCACTCATTGAATACTGAACTTGTCATTTAAATCACCATGCTTCAATTAAAAAAAGCAATAAATGTACATGTAACGCAACGCTAGCGTTATGGGTCATTCTTATCAATGAAGAAGATGCACTTTAATGAAATTGTCCCTTCTCTGTTTGCAGAAGAAGTCCCTCTTTACACAGCAGCCCCCAGGATGGAGTATTTGGGCCACACCCAGACAGCTACCTACATGACAGGTCCCAGACTTGGAGGAAGCAACCCTCAAACCTTCCTGCCAAGTATAAGCACAATGCAGTCCTCCTACAAGTCTTACGACACATACCCCGCCCCCTCTCCACTCAGGAGGTCCCTAACAACTCTCCCCTTTAGGCCTAGCACTTATTACCAAACCGCCAGGGTCAATCCAAGTTCAGCGCTCACAAGAAGTGTTCCAGAACCTTTCTCAGCAAAGAATCAGCTCTCTGATTTGGACAATGTTAAAGTTCCCCCAGTGTTTGCTGCAGCCAGAAATGCTTTGTACACAAGGTACACACCAAATGACTGGATGAGTTCAAACCAAGGAAACTACTTGGCGTCCGATAAAGTGAGGAGTATGGCCGAGCGCCTGAGGTTGGACACCGTCCGTCTGTGCAGAGAAACAGACGACAAGACAAAGAGAACCCAGAGCGATGTCGGAAAGAGGCTCGGAGAGAGATTGGGAGACATCCAGTTCTGGAAGACCGAGGTCCAACACGAGACCGATAACATGATCACTGAGATTAACGCTCTCCAGGAGGCCAAGAGGGTGCTCGAGAAGGCCTTGGCAGAGACCGAGAATCCCCTCCACATCTCCCAGGAATGTCTCTACCACAGGGAGAAGAGGCAGGCTATCGATTTGGTGCACGATAACCCAGAACGAGAACTCATTAAGGTAAGAGTTTGGTTTCTTTAGAGTCAAGTTCAACATCGGAGTTGTATTTTCCACAAGAGTTACATATACTTACCTATTTTATTCCGTTTGGCTAACAAGTAATCCTCGGTCCTTACATTTTCAGGAAGTAGACATCATTAAACGATGCCAGGAAAAAATGAGAAACACCGTAGAGAGGGCCAATGTTCAACTAGGGTAAGGTTGGGGGGAAAAAACTTTTATTTTGTTTTGTCATACCTTAGAAAAAAATCGTCACGATCGTGAAAATACCATAAATTCGAAATACTAGTAAATAATTATGATTTAAGTTCAAGATAATTTTATGTAGTTGTATTCTTCTCTAGAACACTCAAAGTGTAATTATGCAGGTTAACAATCACTGTTATTTGTTTTAGTCATTCACGGGGCTGTAATACAAAGGAAAAAATTAAAAATTAAAATCAAAATTGAATCGAGTTTTTAAGCTGTCCTGCGAATTTCCGCTTTGAAAAATTAAGCCTGAAATGGGCTTGATATATAAAAGGGTTTAATTATTTCACCACACTTTGCAATGAATATCTTTTCTCAATTTGCATTGATTTGATTGACTAGAAATACCTTTCCCCGCTATGGAATATAAAGTGG
The DNA here is from genome assembly GCF_032062105.1 of Saccostrea cuccullata. Classification (NCBI taxonomy): domain Eukaryota; kingdom Metazoa; phylum Mollusca; class Bivalvia; order Ostreida; family Ostreidae; genus Saccostrea; species Saccostrea cuccullata. Next base: position 39,138 of record NW_026932504.1, read on the forward strand.
CAATTACTGATCTTACTTTAGGGGAATTAAAAGTACATGTAGTCAGACGAATACAAACAAATATGTAGCAAAAATGCTTTGAAATACAGATATTTCTTCTACTGGTTTCTAGTACGTTAAACAATGCAACAACATATGTTTAAAGATACACTTAAGTTATTGCTTTTATTAGCTTATGTCGAGCAGCTCAGCATGAATTAGAAAAGGATTCCGGGGACAAGTTTATTGCCCAGAAACTAGATGAACAATGTTTCGGCCTTAGAAACAGTTCTCGGGGAATCGCCTTCCACAACGGAGTTCACCGAATTGATAATACGTAAGTAACCAATGTTCATGTTCTGAAATAGTTGATCCTTTATCCTGTAGCTTGAATAGAGCAGCACAACACGATCTAGAAAGAGATTCATCCGACAAATTCGTTGCTCAGAACTTGGATGAGCAATGCTTTGGAATGCGCAACCAGTCACGTGGTATTGCGTTCCATAATGGCGTCCACAGAATTGACAGAACGTGAGTTGAGTGGAGTTGCCGTTTTGACGCCTGCTATTCTTCTGTTTGAAGTCTTCTGTTGATTGCTTTTTTTCTGCATTAATTCCACAGATGTTTTTTTGTGTACAATATAAATATTAGGAACATCAAAGTGCAATTAAAAAAAATTGATTTGAACAACGAAATTAAAGAACACAATCATTCCCTAAAGTCATGATTCCTTTTTAATACATGTGTCTTGCTTGTTTTAACACATTTTTTGTCTTTTCACAATTTTGAGAACCACAACAATAAAAAGACGTGGTAATTAAACAACGTCTGTAGACACGTCCAGTATATTTGAAAATTGTACATTGTAACAATGCCTCCACGTCGCACTTTCCTAAGATACCAGCACCTTGCATTCCTTTTCCAATTCAAACCAGCAGTTTCTTTGCAAAAAGCATTTGTGTGTCCATGTATATGAATCTAACATTTATAGTTTTAACTTTAGATCTACGTTTATTGTTTAATAATTTTCCATGTTGTACTGTGCGTTTTCGATCATTCGTTTTTCTAACAAAAAGTTGTAATTTTGCATTGGTGATTTATGATTGATTTTTATACATTAGCGTTTCCGTGCCTGAGTCCTGGGCTAGATTTAGCAATGACAACATCCAGAGGTCCCAGAGCGAAAGGGCCGCCTCCAAGGCAATGAGGAACGAGATCGAAAGCGTCCTCAACTCTTGTGCCAACGAGATGTGGCAGGAATGGAACGCCGTCAATGTGGCATTGAACCAGAGGATGCAGGAAACCACAGATGCCAGAAACAGACTCCAGACTCATCTATCAAAGGTATTTCTCCTAGTCTTATGAATTTTAAACACATCTTTGCGGTACTAAGTCGATTGGACGGTAAAACGTTCGATTGTGCCATGAATACCCGACAAAACGTCTTTGCAAAAGTGGTTGATACTTTCTACATGTATTTGCGTTTATGTCTTTTAATGATGTATCTGAAAAACGGAACCTCCCACGTTTTTTCGTTGTTTGCTGCAGGTTCTGCAAGAGATCTTCGATATGGAGAAGAACATTGAACTGTTGAAGAAGGCAATTCAGGATAAACAGGCACCAATGCAGGTAGCTCAAACTCGTCTGGATACCAGGATACGCAGACCCAACGTCGAACTGTGTCGCGATCCAGTTCAACACAGGTACGATACTCAATTTCTCGGGAGAGGTTTGGGGTTGGGAGTTGGGAGGGGGTGGTCATGTGCTTTGATTATTTACACTTTCATGGATAGAGGGAATGTCATCCAGTGGTTTAGATTTGGACAATTATTTTTGGAAATATCCCTTTTTTTGATGACAAGCTTAGATGCGTATATTGAATATTCATTGACTTCTGACTTCGTTTTTCAGATTGGTTGAGGAAGTTGGTGAAATCTCAGAAACCGTCGAGTCCTTACAAGCTAAGCTACGTATGGCCGAGAACTCCCTTCAGGAATTGCTCCGTACCAAGGCCAGCTTAGAACAGGATCTTTCTATTAAGAACAACAGTTTATTCATCGACAGGGAAAAATGTTTGGGCATGCGCAAGACCTTCCCAATGTCACCCCGAATTGTCTCTGTTTAAAAAATGTCATGCTGACTCACCATGAATCAAACTGTTAAAGAATAAGGAAAACTGAAAAACGATGATCGTAATTATTTTAATTTGAAAATGAGTATTTGCAGCCACTCTACCACAGTACAATAATTACATATCAGTATTAAATATAATTTTTTTTACAGATTAGGCTGTGATACTGTATTTTCGCCATTTCGCATTTCGTTAACTAGTTTTTTTTTTTAGAGTTTACACATTGTTATATGTTAAAACTTGCTCTAAGTCATTGAATGCTTTTGAAGAGCATGAAAATTATGTGTCTATTTATATCACCCACTCAGTATTGTATTGTGTGCAAAGGAAATTTTTTTATAAAAAAAAATATTGCTATTATAACTTAACATTCCGTCCAAGTGGACTTTTATGAATTGTATATATATACTTTAACTGTGATATAAGTCGGTGTCCTTTAACCTGAAAAACACGTTTATTTAAGGTCTAAAATTCATTGTTTTTTGTGATATTATTTAAAACAAAAACTTTAATTCCATTGAAAACAACCATAGGAATAAAGTGAGCGCATGCGCTCTCCTAGAAACCGCACCGTGTGTACACGTATTATTGTTATCATAGTGCTATCATGCTATTTATATTGCTATATTGCCATCATTCTTCTCTTAATATTGTTTTGCTCAAATGTGATTTTGTATGGTTGGACACTTTGAAATAAAGTGAATGCAGTGTGTGTTCGATGTGTTTTTCTTGAAGCAAATAATCTTTGAATTATATTGCATTGATCATTATCAAAGACTTGAAAAACACGTGAAATGGAGATTGCACAACAAATATTGGCACAGGGTGGCATGTCAATGAATTCAATTATTTTTGAAGTGTGTAGAAGTTTACTGTTTGAAATACTATAGTAGAAGATGATATGCGAACGATTTAAAATGCTTAGTGAGGAATTTGAGACGAGTCTTTAATCGAGATTAAGTGAACAAATAAAGCATTGAATAGACCCCTGTTAAATTTCGTTTAGATGTTAAAAGCAAAGAATCAGTCAAGTCCTGACTTTTAATTGATTTTGACGAGCTTATTTTGCAAACCACTTGAAGATTCTAAATGTGAACAACAAGCGTTGTACATAGTGATTGAAATAAAACGTTTATGCTACTCGCACAAGGCAATATCATAAAATTATTTCAACGATGATTTTTATCATCTTTCAAACCCGACGGAAAAGGATAAGGTTTTTAATTTAACCAAAAAAAGAACAATTATGGAGGGGATCAAATCAATGTTGATCAACCATCCTCCTTCACTGAAAGAAATAAACAGGCATTGCTTTAGTTATAAATAATTTCTTTATTTACACTTTCAACATGTGTTGTTCTGCCGCCTACCTTCGAGTCATCTTTGAAAGTTAACTTATTTGCCCTGGAAAAACAAGGAGAGATATCTGTAATTTTCGTAAACTTGTTATTTTAAACCCCCTGCAACACACACACACACACACACACACACACACACACACACACACACACACACACACACACACACACACACACACACACACACACACACACACACACACACACACACACACACACACACACACACACACACACACACACACACACACACACACCACCCCCCCCCCACCCTCTGCAACACAAAAATTCCTTTTTACAGGTATTACTATGATAATTATTATAATTTCTTTTTGTGGTAATATTACCAGGTAATTCCATACAATCAAACCAAAACTGTAGGAGAAGTAGCCTTTTGAAAGGGTATATGAACTGATTTTTCACAAGCTGGAGATCTGTAGTTCGCTGGACTGAAAAAAAAAATTGGTATGGACGACATCAATCTGGTTTTCAGATCAGCAAGGTACAGATCTGCAGCTATTATTTCACAAATTCATACCAAAGCATTTTGCGTTTCACGGAAAGGGGGGGGGGGGCGAATCTTATACATGGCATTTTCACGGCCAGGAACACGTTAAGTTCCAAGACAGTACCGTTGTCAGAAACATTTAAAGTTAAGCACTAAAATCGGCTCGTTGTCATGAAAATACAGGTAAGGTTATGACAAAAACTGTCCGGTGTCATTACTTTAGAAGACAGGTCGTGAGCAGTTTTCATTTTTTAAGTTTAATAATTTCAACCAATGTCTGCAATTGCAATGGGGAACAGGACTGCCACCCCTTTTGGAGTTGTATGAATTTCAGCCATTAAAATGAAGTAATAAAAGAGGAGTTTGCGTTGGCGATATTAAACCCTGGTGAAATCAAACGTGGATTTCATTCATTTTCCTTCTGAGATGTTATATTTTTTTGTAAATGTAATATCATATATATACCAGTTGATGCAGTCAGTATCAAGACATGTTATAAGCATTTACAGGAAAAAATTAAACAAATTAAAACTGAAATATTTGATTTATTATAATTTATGTCCGTTGTCATGACAAGATACGAAAATTCAGTCCGTTGTCATATGTCCGTTGTCGCTACTTTACTGTACGTATACACTATGAAGGAGGTCGATTTTAGTTTTTTTTAATGCTTCGATAAATTTCAAACATGCCTTCAATAAATATGCTAAGTAGTCATAAAAAAACTAAACATATGCTATTTTCTATATTTCATACATTAATGTTCAGCTTTTGTTTGTCATACATATGGGCTTCAGCCTTTTCCCTTAAAAAACTAATTTCAAAGTGAAGGAAGAAATATGCTCGCTGACTATCGATTCCTGCCTACATTTTGCACTCATTTTGTTTAATATTAATGGCAATTTGGCCATAAAATCGTTTTTAATACAAAGAACAGTTAAGTGGTAATTGATGAATTGTTTTGATACCAGCGCTAAATAGTGAATTATCCCTATTTCAAGCTCTTAAAAAAAAGGGGGGGGGGGTCGGGGGTAGACGATATTCTCCCTTGAAGGATCACCATATTTTGAAATTGTCTAGGATATGATTAAATGTTCCTAGTATATTTTCTTATGTTTTCGGCAAAGAAATTATAAAAATAAATGTATTCATAAAATGTAATTTTTCAGTTTCAGTTTGGTTAAATAACCAAACATCAGATATGCAGTTTTGTCGATTATTTCATTCACTTGATTGGCAGAAAGTAAAATTATAACAAACCATTAAGGGGGATCACCCGATATTAAACAAAATAAAATAAATCATGAACATAGGTGCATGAAAGGTACAAGTGTGATCCCCCTGAGACTGACTAGAAATTTACATGCAATGAAAATATCAGTTAATCCTTGGAGGCATCCAAACAATTGCACCAATCCAAGATGACAAGTTACTACTATAAGAAAAATACAAATTTTGACCAGAATGCAAAACAATACAGAAATGAATCCATAAAAAGAATGGGTGGAGGGTTTTTTTCCATAACACTAACAGGGTAACAGAAATGGCGCAACAAAAACAAAGATTTTATTCGATTAAAAAAATCCGTAACCATGGTAACTATTCGACGGTTTAAGATTTAATAGATTTTTCATAGCGGCATAAAATGAATTATGTGTGATAATTTTTCTTTTGTTTTGTTTTTGTTTTTTGTCGATTTTTGTCTATAAACATATCTATGATAATATTGCTTTTGTCGTTTTTTGTCTATGAAATATACAAATCCCCCCCCCCCCCATTTAAACAAAAAAAAATAATCCATATCACCTTTAAAAAAGAATTTTTTTTTCACGGGGTGGGTGTGGGGGGGGGGGGTATTTTCCGTTTTTCGTTGATTTCTTTTGTGAAAAACAAAAGTTTTACCAAATTCTTATACTTATCTCTATTTGTTTTTGTTTCCCAAAAAAGTAATGTTTTATGCAAATTTATATAATAATCTATAAAAAAAAGAATATTAAAAATCCTTCGAATATGTTAACTTTTGAAAATTATAACTTGGCGGTACGCGGAAAAACATGTATTCAAATATTATATTATCTGTTAATATATATTTATTATATTATTTTTATCATTGAGGAAATATTCAAAGATTTTATGCAAACGTTAATTTAAGAGCTTATATCTCAAAGTAAAAGAGTCCAGTCATTGGTTCATATTTCTCTTCATTTTGAATAAATTTCCTTGCCTATTCAAAAAATTCTTTTAGGAGTGAACATCCTCTGTCTACCGTTTACACCTATTGTGTGCTCCTTGTCTTGATCGGGAAATGTACCGGGAAAAATCCGTCAATGTGTAAAAAATGGCCTAATAATTACTATGAAAAACGTCAGTCAGCATTTGACTCCATGATAAATTGTGACAAGATCATTGCTTCGACCAAGGAACTTTTGAAATTATGACGTTATAAAACAAGACTTTTGATATTCTTGTTTCTGCAACTTGTTTCATAATTTGTCAATAATTTAATACGTGTTAAAAATTTCTGTATTTTTAAGTTCGTGTGGATCCAATATTTTATTTTTGTTTTACTGATAATATTTCAGGAATTGTTATACGTTTGCACTCTATATATTAAAAAACATCAGAGAATGGTAAGGACGTTCGGGTATATACACTACTCGTAAGACGACCCCCCAAAAGATTCAACATTTTCTGCAATATGCTTTCTCTTTCTTAAGAGTACAAATACATTTGATCATTTTTAGCTCACCTGAGCTGAAAGCTCAAGTGAGCTTTTCTGGTCACATTTTGTCCGGCGTCCGTCTAGCTGTCCGTCTGTCTGTCTGAAAACTTTTCACATTTTCGACTTCTTCTCAAGAACCGATGGACCAATTTCAACCAAACTTGCCACAAAGTATCCTTGGGTGAAGGGGATTCAAGTTTGTTCAAATGAAGGGCCACGCCCTATTCAAGGGGAGATAATTAGGAATTATTGAAAATTTGGTTGCATATTTTAAAAATCTTCTTTCATGAACCAGTGTGCCAGAAAAGATGAAACTTATGGGGAAACTTCCTCAGGTAGTGTAGATTAAAGTTTGTTCAATTCATGAACTCCCGGGGGTTGGGCGGGGCCAAAATAGCCGAACAAAGTTTTATATAGAAATATATAGGATAATTCTTTAAACATCTTCTTCTCAAGAATAACTAAGCCATAATTGATCGTATCTATATGGAAGCATCCTCAAGAAGTGTAGATTCAAGTTTGTTCAAATTATGACCCCCAGGTGAACAATAAAAAAACATTTTCTACTTTTTCCTACCCTTAGTGCTCAGGTGAGTGATGTGGCCCATGGGCCTCTTGTTGTTATATACGTATATTTATTGATTATTCTGGCTAAAACCAGCCCTTACTATTTCACTTCTAACAAAGTGAAATAGGGACTAGCTTTAGTCAGACTGTTTTATTTATAAACTTATATGTTAAGAAAAACACCGGACTAGAAAAACTTAACATGTACTGACAACGGACATTTTGCTTTTAAATTGCGATTTCTTAAAGCCTGCTATAAAGAATAGGCTGTCAGTTGCCTAACACATGTAAAATTAAGGTTTTCTTCGTATTTCAAAATAAAAACCATTTTGATAAATTTTACGTAAGAAATATTAAATTTTCAGGCTGATGATCATGACTTCACACATGGGCATGTGATTGCCAACGCAGACTCCTCTTTTATTACTTGATTTGAACGCCTGAAATTCATACAACACCAAAAGGGGTGTCAATCCTGTTCCCCATTGCAATTTCAGACATTGGTTGAAATTATTTAACTTTAAAAATGAAAAACTGCTCACGACCTGTCTTCTAAAGTAATGACACCGGACAGTTTTTGTCATAACCTTACCTGTATTTTCATGACAACGAGCCATTTTTAGTGCTTAACTTTAAATGTTTCTGACAACGGTACTGTCTTGGAACTTAACGTGTTCCTGGCCGTGATTTTACATACAGACGAGTCTAGGGTCATTTATCCATTTCCATGCATATTTGAAAATTTTCATTTGTGATGTTTTAAAGCCTGATTTCATTGGATAAAACCGTACACCCGCCTTATTAAAAGAGTTGTCAATTAATAATGAACTATTATTTGTATTAGATTTAATGGCCGAGATTTAAGTTGTATTGAATCAGATGGGTTTACATATTGTAAAATGTAGGCGGAAATATATGGAAAGCCAACAGGTTCAAAATTCCTGAACTCTGTAATTCTTAAAATGTACACAATCTCATGTAAACCTGAATTTGTAAATTGGAAACTTAATTTCATAATTTGACAATTATTCTTTCACAATTTGTCAATTGTGAATTATCCAACATAACTTGAGAATGTAAAAATGTAAATGCAAGTCATGTCAATGATTATGTGTAATTCGTAGACTTGCGATTGATTTGTAAATTATGCAAGGTTGCATATTAAGACGAAAGATGGCGCTATAAGGATGGGAAGTCATTTTGCCTCAAAGCTAAAAAGATCCTTAACCAACTGAGTTTTGTAATATGCATGCATATTTTGCTTCAAATAGACTCTTAAGCTGTTTACAAATAAGATTTAAGTTTAATACAGAAAAGAACGGGGATCTAGACACACAAAGCTTCGCTCTTTGCATACATGTATAAAGAGGGCAGGCCCGCATCTCCGGAATTATTTCCGAAGGGTGCGAGGTGCACCCCAGTCAAAATATTCCAGACCTAAAATTCTTCGACAACTCAAGAAAAAAAACCTATTTCGTGTTGGTGGTTGTGGTTTGTGTTAGTGTGGGGTCACGATAGGGTGGGGTCACGATAGGTATTACAAGGGGAAATCTGGTAAAGAACAGCATGGTCAAAGCACAAGTGCTTGAGGACAGCATACCCCCCCCCCCCCCCCGATATAGACCCCGGGGCCTGTTACTTTTTTCACATAAATTATATATGGATGACACATTTATGGTATAATCTATACTATCAATTCAGAAAATTTGCTTAAAATAACATTTTATAAAAAACTCTCTATCATCGTCGCAAACCTCGGCCAAAATGTACGCTCCTCTCCCATCTGGCCGTGGTTGAACGAGGAGAGAGTTCTTCGTAGCTCATTAAAATATTGACCAATGCGAGTAAAGCATAGTCGGATGATGAACTTTATCGCGACCTTTCAATATCCAATCGCAATATAGGAAATATTTCTTGTATACTGTTGACGTCAGTTGTTGATTTCAATTGCGATGGAAACAAAACTTGCCACTGACTGAATATGACGTCACAATAGAGAGGCAGAAATATTCAAGATTACGACACTTTTTGTGTTCAAGCAGCCACGGGTAGGAGAGAGCTATATGCGGACTCCGGACCGTGGCTTGAGACGATGACTCTCTATATATAAATTACGTTTACTTTTATATAGAGGATGTTGGGTAGATTTTATAAAACGTTTATTTTAGGTAATTTTTCGATTTTTTTGGTATAGATCTTATCACAAATATGTCAATGAAAGATAATTTATGAGAAAATTGTCGAAAAAGACGAGAGGTTTATATGGAAGGGGGGGGGGGTTCCTGCAAGCACCTGTGGGTCAAAGCTATTCAGGTGATCGATGTGGCCCATGGGCCTCTTGTTTAAATTTTGCAGATTTTAATTTTTAGATTAATTTTAATGCATATCTTGGACATTATAATGCCACTGATCTTCAAATCTTGTCAGCTGATGCATCTTGGGGCCTTGAAGTGTGTCAACCAAAAGTTTGGTCACCATGAACCATTTTGTGAATTTTACGAACCTTGTTCTATAGCATTTAGCTCATCATTTCGCATGCTGAGGTTTACAACCGTTCAGCCTTGTAAGTTGTACCATCACAGTAACTCAGTTGATAAAGAGATTGCTCCCTGATCAGAAGGTCCTGGGTTTAATCCCTGGAAGTAACTGATCGAAGGTGATAAAAATAGATAGCAAGTGTTCCTTTGCCAAGCACTAGGCACTGTGAATTGAAAGTTGCAGGTTCTTTGAATGATACCTTAAAACCCCAAACCCTGTGTCAGAGCAGGCATTGGCATCCCAGACTCGGCAGTAAAAGATCCCTCACTGCTCAATAACAAGAGTGCTGGGTAAAGGTCTTGTAAGTTGATGTACCTTGGAGTCTTAGAAAGCATATCATAGTTACCTAGTTTCTGAATTTTTCAGGTATTTATTTACGAATTGATTTCGATGTAATTTAATAAAAAGACGTTAATGCAAAACTAACAACTATTTTTATAAACATACTGAAATACAAAACAGACAACATTAAAAATAAAATCAGCAGACTCGTTTGCAAAATCAACAGACTCCGATGCAAAACCAACGATCGCCAATGCAAAACTAAAATCATTCACTGAATTGACGCTGAACGGCGTTTTAAAACAGACATTACCTGAATAACGCTAGATGGCGCGCAAGTTTTTCTACGTCATCTTTATTTGTGTACTTTCATAGGAACGTGAATGATTGTTAGTTTGGCATTGGTGATCGTTGGTTTTGCATCGGAGTCTGTTGATTTTGTTTTAAAGGTTGTCTGTTTTGTATTTTAGTATGTTTATAAAGCAAGTTGTTAGTTTTGCATTAACGTCTTTTTTACCCTTTCCGTCGCCCATAATAAGAGTGACGCACGAAATCAACGAATATTGGTCCCGAGGAACATTGGTGATTCCACAGTTCTAAATTTAGATCAGCCACTACCAGGAATATATTAACTACGTTCTCTCGAATTTAGGGAGGGAAATTTTAAGACATTAAATTCCTCTTTGTATTCAAAAAGTATTAACTCACGTTTGATTTTGCCGCCCATACAGTTTTTGGGCTAACTCATCCACCAGTTCATTATAATAGCTTCCCGACTTACCATTAAGCAGGTTGGGCACAGTTCCTTTTTCGGGGAAGTATTACTGTAAAAGGGAACTATTACTCTTTTCAGTAACAAAAAACATTACTGAATTCGGGAATTTTCACTCATTTAGTCTCTATTCTTGTGTTTGTTTTTATTAAAAGATAAAGTGCAAGAATATTTTCACATCCTCTAAATATTTATTGTCTATTAAGTATATGTGCATCAAAACTGCAATATTTATGGCTGCAAAAAGCTGAAAAAGAGTGATGAAATATTTCTATGATATAGATTTCTTACGGTAGCTTAAGGATGTACAACACACCTACCCCAAAAAATTCCTGTCGTTTAATTTTCGTTATTTTTGTATATTTAGTAAATGACTATATCTACTGCATGTATGCACATTTTGGACAAAATAGTTCGAGTGGTTTTTGGGCAGGAACTTCCAAAAGTTACCCCCCCCCCTTTAGTTATTTACAAGGAGAGAAAATTTTTAATCAATGAACTACTTAAACCTTGATTTTCAAAAAAGCCAGGTTAGATATAAATGTCAAATTTCATTGGCTTATTCCTTTAACCATTTAACACAAAAACATAGTCATCTTTTTGATATAAATATCATCAAAATAATTTTTAAAGACCTTAAACTGAAAAACTATGATTTATCTAAGCCTTGAAAATTGCGTATTTTTCAAATTCAAAATTTTTTTGTGAAAAAACCTGTCGTTTAATTTTGGTAAAAAACTTTCTTTAGGTAGCTGGTAGTAAAAATAATCTTCATAATTTTTTGTATAATTTTTGTACGACCAGTTTTGATTTAATAGCGGAAAATTACCCCCTCCCCCTTTCTCAATAAATCACATTCCCGCGCGTCTTTCAGACCGTGGTCGATCACTTTGTTATATGAATCTACAAATACACATTAAAAAAATTAAATTGGAATACTGCTTTTGCTTCAAAAATATATTAACTTACAAATATAAAAGTTCTCATTTGTAAAGCGTATTTAAATGTAGATTTTTACGCAATTTTTTAAGTACCCCTAGGCCCTATCACCCCCACCCCTTCCTTTTTTGCGTCGCAGACCATTAGCATTTGACGAAACGTCGTTTACAGTGCAAATATACTGGTATTTCGTCATTTGAATCCCGGAGGTATGCATTAATTTTTAAATTCATGAATACAGAATAAATAAATATTGACTACTCTTTTTATATGTATCAGGAAAAAATTACTGAAGGATTTTAATTAGTGTTTAGTCCATATATGTATGCGTTATGCATTCCATATCACATGAAACCTGGATACGAATTCAAGTTTTGTTGAACTTGAATATGTTGATTTTTAATTTTATTTCTTTAATTTTATTCATTAAAAAATGGTGTATGTTCAACTCTCCTGTGATATAAATGGAATAATTGTAGTTTCTTTCATGTCATTATTTCAAACGAGACAGTATGTGGCCGTGGGGATACGTCAACATTTGCATAGATGTAAACCTCTCATGATATTGTACGCATTTCTTTCAATGTCGTCGCTTCTAAAGTTAAAATAAAAATTCCGTATTCGTCCACATTAACTTCAAAATATCAAAAATGCATTAAACTCTTCATATATTTCAATTTATATCAAATCGCACTTTGATATTTTTCAAAATCTTATAGGCTACGTTTTGTTTTGATTCGAGGAAATGCGAACCGACATTGTTGACAGAAAGTCAAACGATTTGCTGCAATAGGATATTCATAAATGCAGATAATTTCAGTACAAGAGAAGAATTCTTTTCAATTCTATACTTACATTGTGTTTATGAGGTTTATAGTATTCAATTCTCGGATTTATCAGGTCTTGCTGTAAATGTATCTGATTCTGTGGAAAACCGTGAATAAAGGGAGGAAAATAAACATCTCCTACATTTTCAGAGTTGTTCCTCTTTGATCAGTAAGGGTCTGAGAACAACATCGATTTTACATTGTAAAAAGTTTTTTTGTTTATTTATTGTTGTTTTATTTAGTTAAAGAAGAAAAACAATATATTCATATCGTAAATGCACAAATTGTAATGAAGACCATTAATCGGAATGTTATATAGCTAATTGTACATATTTAGAATTTCGGCAATGTAAAATAAAATTTTCAGAATAAAAAAAAATGCTGCGCTTTGATCAAAAATACAAATTATTGTATATGAAATGAAATGAAATAAACATTAAGGGATGGTATTTTATGTCTTGCTTTTTACGGAGTTTAATCGGGTTAATTAAAAAATACTTATTGATTGAGTATGGTACGCACAATCACAGCCAAGCCCCATATCCCAATTTTCTTTCATGATTGATATACATCGGGATCGTTTTACTCGTCGTTTTGACGCTTTATTTTTGACGTTAAATTTGACGTCACGTCAAACGTTCAATTGAAATCGCAAGAGTTATCTCCCCCAGTGTGTTGTACGTCTTTAACCTGTGTTAAATGTGATAATGGATACGTTCAGCACTTGCTAACTCGTTCATGAGATCATTCGTTTATTTAATATTATACTATTTCTTTAAATGAAATCGTAATAATAATTTTTAATATTTCTCCTTTTACAGATGAAAATAATTATTTGAAATATTTAATTTTAAATAATATTCTATTAAAATTGTTCTGGAATGAATGCCCTTATTGGATTCCATACTTTTGGTACCATTATCAACAGGGACAATTATTAAATCTCATTTTACTCTCGTCTGCAGCAATGGAGGTCCGAATTTTTCAGTCAGCGAGGTTTGTTTGATAAAGATAAAACACATCACACTGTATTTTTTATGCACTTTTTATTTAATAAATGGATTAGATGCATTATTTAAAAAATGTGACAAAAATTCCCTAATTGAGTAATGTTTTTATTACTGAAAAGAGTAATAGTTCCCTTTTGTAGTAATACTTCCCCGAAAAAGGAATTGTGCCCAACCTGTTAAGCAGAGAGGTCGAGAGATCTTCGTGCCAGCACTTAACGTGACACAGGTCTCGGTTTATACGATCTCCTCCGAAAGATCATTGTCCATTCCAGCCGAGGGATTCGAACCTGAGTGGTAAGGAGCAACTTACACCACGACACTACAACAAATGACCTGACCACTGTTCCACGTAAGGCTTATCAAACCGAATTCCCTTAGTCTGTAAATGTACCATTCAAGTTTTGCCAACCTCTTCAAAGTACTGCTTGACAAGATTTGTGTGGAACTGGCCAGGTTTTGGTTCCTTGGGTTGGGGTAGCATGGCCCGGATGTCTACGATTTCTGGATGTTCCTCGCCCGTATATCCAGGAGCCGTTTTCCGGGGATCCTTTGTTGATCTGTTAAATCTGAATGTTGCAGATAAGTTATATGTTCATAAGTCAGGCATAGAGTAAAATATAGTTATTTTGTGTCTTTAACATGTTTATTTTTTTAATGCCCCTATAATCCAAGATTCGGGGGTCGATAGTTTTTTGAACTGTCCGTTTGTCTGTCTATCTGTTTATTTGTCCGCAAAAACTTTAACCTTGTCCATATACATATAACTTTTGATTGGATGGGTCTGTGGCTTTCATATTTTGCCGGTGCATTT
>NW_026932505.1:0-5322 GCF_032062105.1 Saccostrea cuccullata
CGTGGATGTTTTGACCTTTACTTGAAGAGGTCAAGGTCATCGAAAACTAGAGAAATTGTCGATTTAAGCTTAAAATCCAAATGACCTTGACCTTTGACCCCTTACTCAAAAAGTAATAAAGAAATATTCATTACCTTTATCTAGATTCAACTTCAAGTGTTAATCTCAAGTTTATCTCTCTCTTTTTAGATGACTTGACCTTGATAAATTACCCCCTATTGATCCAAAGGTCACAATCAAGTTTAATGTCGTTGAGGTTTTTGCAACTCTTACTCTAACAAATGCTTATATCCCCCCCCCCCTCCTTTCTTAAAAAAAATCAACAGCAGTATAGAGAAAATGTCTACAAGTCAAACGACATGATATATCGACATAAGATTCGGAGTAAAAGCAAGAAAAGACCTTAAAGAAAGTGTCCTGAGAGTTTTAAGGTGAGTTTCTAAAATATAATGAAATTCTAGGTAAAAATCGGCAAAATCTGCATTTTTTTTTCTGTCTGAAATTTTGTATTGCTGAGCATAAAAATTAATTAAAGCCCGTATTAGCTATTTCTGCAATTTTTGTTAATATCATTCGATTCTCCTGCTCTATTACGACATTGTAATACCAAGTACTCTTGCTTTCTTTAGTGTATGGAATTTATTTCAATTTTATTTGGATTTAATATTTAATAGAATGAATCTTGATTTCATTTGAAATTTGATTTTTTTTTTCAAGAATAACACAATCCCAATAGATAGCGACTTTGAGCATAGTAAAAAGAAATACACGTTTCTTCCCTGTGTTTCCCATCTAGAATTATATGTTTGGAATTTTATTTATGCTACTTACAGTGAATTTCATGCCTATTTCGGTCTCGATTCTCTGTTTTCCTTTTCCATAATTACAAACTGCCTTGCATTTCTCGCTCATGTTTCTCACATGCTCTTAGATAATTTATTGCCATCCATTTGAAACATAAAACAACTCAAATCGGATATTTTCAAACATCTCTTTAATACATGTATAATGCACATATGATGCAGGTACACATGGGACATTTCACAACGTTTTCACTTACGCTTCCGTCTTGATGCGCAGATCAAATGCATGTTATTCATATTATTATGTATATAATAATTTTAATCAGACCCTACCCCTTACATCTTAACTCGAAAACAATCTCATTCAAGCTCATATAGACACCTAGGAGCGTGTAACAATGTTTTTAATGTGCTCTCTTTGCGTGATCAATGAAATCAGGGTCCCCAGTCACTCGTATAATCCAGGAAGTCTGTTTAGAGTAGATTTATACCAACTGCGAGCCCGATCTAAAATCCAGTTGAGAAATGAGAATTTAGCTGTTTTATTTATTTTCTTGTTTTTTAATTTTTTAGCCCAAATGATATTGAAATATTTTAAAAAGGGGGAAATGTCAAAATTTTTCACTAAACTTTTCTATAGTTTTTTATGTTTTTTTTTTTTTAAATAGAAAAAAAACATCCTGCATGCAGATTAATAGGGAGAACGGAAGACCTTATTTGTTGCTGTAGCAACAAGATTTTCTAGTTATTATTATTTTTAAACTCAAGTTAGCGATTTCGTTTCCTGTACATATTATGGACTCCTGTTTTTTTATAAATTTCCTGATACAGATTTATTAATAATAACACTTAACTTTGGCTTTAAAATGTTAAAAAGGGAATAGTTTTGTCCGTAAATAAACTAATGGTTATAAAAATGCAGATTGCCAAAATTTTTTTGGGGGGGGGGGGCATTCCCAGAAAAGTATTTAAATTTTTAGAATATCCATTTTCACCCAAGGAGGAAAATGAAATATTTTAGGCAACAATTTTCATTTTATTCATCTTTATAAGATTAAAGGGTTTTTTAAATCTTAGCAAATGTCCATAAAAGTTGACATTTGTACCCTAAAAAAGGAAAAAAAAAGTAATGCAGTTCTAAAAATAAGATATTTCTTGAATACCCTTTAATATAATGTCATTAGCATATATGAAATATAAATGTGATTTATGGTGTCTTCAAGAAAGCAATGACGGAAAAACAAAAAAAACCAAATAAGTAAAAAACTCATGAAATTTTCCCTGAATGCCTGGATATCCATCATTTTTAACCAAAATTATATTTGTTCATCAGTATGAAATTTAAAATGAAAGCTATATTCCAATTCGCTTTTTCAACAAAAAATTGGAGATTTTGAAAATTTTCCTTATATTATAATTAACTTTAATCTTCAACTTTAAAGATATTTTGTGGATAAATTTACATTAATTTTTGGCTTAAAATACTTTTATGAGTATTTATGATAAATTAACTGCAAAGTTTAAAAAACCGAGGATCGAACTAACCTTAAGATAGGCACATTTCTTATTACCCTCCCCCTTTATTCAATCGAATTTTTATTTTTAGAAAATAGAAAATGATGTGTAAGCTACAGCCTTTTTCCCTATATGGAATATACACCACTGAATAGTAACATAATTACGATGATCATATTAAGCTAATTATTATTTTATTCCAAACTTTAAAAAAAAAACATATTACTTTCAAAGTTGATGTAAAATTTTTAAAAAGTACCCAATCATGATTTGTTCTAAGCTTATAACTCACAAAGAATGAAAAGATATAAACACATATACGTTAATTGTACAAAAGTTTAATGCATCAAATATTTACTGAATGATATAGAAACTGTAGACATTTTAAGTACAATACAAATTAAAACTTATTTTAGAGTGTTAATAGATCCATTTTTAAATATAAAGATATGCAAATTACCGGGTGCTATATTGAACAATAAAAAAACCCCTCTAAAAGACTTTAGTTCTATAATGACAATTATCTCTACAATTATTTATAAATAATTGAAAGATTTATTGATTGAAACATTGTCCCCTTGAATTATCACTCAAAAGAGAGCCACCATTTGGCGGTGGAGTGTGCAAATTTCATCATAACTCTGCACTCAGGGCCATTAAGCAATAAGGGATATTTTTTTAAAAAACTTACTCATTACTGCGATACAGGACCTCGGTTTATACGGTTTTTTTTCCCAAAGGACTGGTCTCCAGTCTATAGTTGGATAAAGTTATCGCTGGCCACATCATGACCAGCGACGAAATTAAAAGGAATGATGGGGAAAAAGGGGAATGGTCTGAATGGACATAATTTCAATTAAAATCTTCAAGTTTGGTCAATATACATCCACTAAGAATTAAATTATAGTTAAAGCAAAACCCGAAAAGTAAAGAAAAGATAAATGAAATAAATAAAATTATGAAAGAAGGGGGGGGGGGGTTTTTATTGAAAATAAAAGTTATAATTTTTTAATGACTTCCAAAAATTTTAAGATTAAAAAAAAAAAAAACAAAAATTTATAATACACATGATTTCCAAAATTTAAATTTTTTTTTAATTTAATTTTAATGTTGAATACGAGGGGGGATAAAAAAATTCGTGGACTACGCCAAAAATTAAAAGCTCAGGTATGGAACCCCTCACTACCTTATAGCATACAACTATGCATTTATTATGTCAATTTATCATTACGTGATGTGAACATATCTTTACGTTATGTCATTTTTTATGATATGATGTGAAAATATCATAACATCATGTCAATGCTGCATTACATGAAGTAAATATACATTCTTTTATTATGTCAGCACTTCATAACTTGAAGTAAAAAAATCATTTTGTTAAGTGATAAATGTGTTTACATTGTGTTAAAACTTTATTACTTGAAATGAATGTTTCTTTACATCATTTCATTTCTTTAATATGTGAGGTCAAAATTGCATTACGTCAAGCAAATTGTGTTTTAAAATTTAAAATCTTATCATTACATGAAGTCAAAAATCCATTCCTTTTTGAGATTATATATTTCTATTATATCAAAGCATTATTACGTGATATGGATTTATCTTTATTTTAGGGTCGGGAGCATCATGATGTTAGGTGAACACATCTTACCTTTATGTCATTGCTTTATTACGTGGTGTAAAAAGTGTATAACATAATGTGAACATATCTTTATATTATATCAAACTTATTACATTATGTCAAAACTCCATTCCGTGATGTGGATATATAATTACGTTATGTAAACCCTTTTCTTATGTGATTTAAAAACATCTTTATATTGTGTTTACTCTTTATCATGTTGATTCCAAAAGTTCATTACCTGATGTAAAAATACATTTTCATTATCTCAAAGCTGTATACCCGGGTGTTTTAATGACTGGTAAGAGGGGGGGGGGTCCTAATTGATTAGTACGAATATCAGCCCCCCTCTTTCCATACATAACTTTACTATAGAAAATGTTATGCTCATTGAAAGTACAGCCCCCATCCCCACTCTTTCTTGAAGTATAGTCCACTACGGGTAATGTAGTATACTTGAAAAAAAAATTAGGACTGTGTTTTGTTTCGAGTAGAATTTTTTTCTGGCTGACCTCCCAGTGGCAGATTAAGGGGGGGGCGTACCCGGGGCGCCCCCTAAATTGTCAAAGTTAACGTAAATCACAGTTTCGTCTAGAAAATGTAAATATGTCTACTAGGTATGCCTCATTTTTACCCTACAAAATCTCTAGAACCCAGGAGCTTCCGGGGGCTTCGCCTCCTGGGTCCCCACCCCCCTTTGCCTGGAAATCCACTGGGAGAGATCTGAAAGCTGATCAGACCCCTTGCCGATTTTTGGCGCTTTTTGGCTTCTCAATTTCAATTTTTCTGATCCGCGCCTGCTTCCCCTTTCAAAGAAGATGCTACGTCACTGGAATTAGTAATTTTTTCAACAATTCCAGTGCCAGAATTCTATTACAAAAATCTACTAATCTCATCTAAATCAATTGAATATGCCTTAGCAAGCACGCATTGGCACATATCAGTGGCGGATATGGGAATCTTGAACAAGGAAGGGGGCGGTATATGGTTGGAGACCAAGGGGGGAAGAAGCTCTCAGGCTTTATAGTTTTATAGAAAAAAAAAGTTTTCAACTTAATTCAGCTAATCTTAAGCAATGTCCTCAAGGCCGTAACTACCATTTATGAAGTGAGGCAAATGCCTCACTAAAATTCTACAGTTTCTCTAAACAGTGAAAAGGTTTTTCATTGAACTAATATGAAACATAAAATTATGTATCTTCATAGTGAATAAATATTTTCAACTTTTGTTTCAATTTCTCCAATTTATTGTTCATAGAACGCATGTAAAATATAATTCTGAAACGTTTGTTTTTTGTAAATTGCTTGATTGTTTAACATCCTTCTAAGATTTTCTCATTCATATTGAGAACATCATGAGGATGTACTTTTCAAAAAATCG
>NW_026932506.1:0-5351 GCF_032062105.1 Saccostrea cuccullata
AATCTAAAGGAGTAAAAGATTTATCAAGCCTAAAGGGTTAAGTAAACTATACAAATATAGTATATAGTGATCGGGATGTCCGTCCGTTCTTCTGTTACGCTTTGTGGTATATCTCTCTTATCCTCAACTCATATTATATATAAAAAGATGTGTTTGTGAAACAGCTATGCCCAAGTATAGCAACATAGCGAAGATTTAACTTTTCTTAAATGCAATTTAAATATATTGGTACCCAAAGTAGGGTCTTCTCACAAGAAGTACAACTGCAAAATAGGAAAGCCCTAGCACCACTTGTAGAAATGTAATGGCTAAGGATAAGTTTTTGAAAGGTAGGTCAAACTCAAAGGGTCAAAGTTGATGGTTTCTTAAGAAAGGTTTAATGTAACAAGGATTACATATGT
The DNA here is from genome assembly GCF_032062105.1 of Saccostrea cuccullata. Classification (NCBI taxonomy): domain Eukaryota; kingdom Metazoa; phylum Mollusca; class Bivalvia; order Ostreida; family Ostreidae; genus Saccostrea; species Saccostrea cuccullata. The sequence continues at coordinate 402 of NW_026932506.1, forward strand.
GAAGTATGAAAACCCTAGTTTTCAAAGATTTTAGTATCCAATGAAAGGTTATGCCAAAAAAATACATCTGTGTAGTATGAGAGTACTAGTATCTACCGTTTAAAAGTTATGACAAGTAAAAATTTTGCATTTTCGTGTAAAATGGGTCAAATTTGGTGGTGCCCATAGTGAGGCCTTGTCACAAGGAATACACATGTTAAATATGAAAGCCATAGCTCTAATAAATGAAAAAGTTATCTTCAAGGTTAAAGTTTTTGCGTACAAACAGACCGCCAGTTAGACAGACAGACATACAAACGGACTAAATACCCCCGAATCTTCGATTACGGGGACATTAAAAGAAATGGTATTCAATTAACTTTTCATATTATGATACAGTATAAAGATGACGTTACAAAAATAAAAATGTTTGATCTGATTTTCATATTAAATCCTCTGAAAAATATAGAACTGAGTAAAAGGGTGAAATGAAACAAGAATTAATTAAAAAATGTAATGAATACTGTGTGGTAAATCAAAAAGTTATGTCTACATGTATAGTTTGTGCATTAGAATGTGTATTTTACACAAGCCCATAGCTTTACAGAGCATATATTTAGGTGTTATACCCACCCCACCCCTTACTTTTTTAGGAGGATCGAAGTCGATTATCAACAAAAGCAATCAAGAAACCCCTACCTTTATTTTTCTATAAGGAGGGACTAAAAATAAGCTTAAAATAATCTGCTATTCTTCTAATTTTCAAATGTTACTTTGCCAGAATACTTTCAAGTATACCCCACCAACATTTAAAGTATGCTTTAATAATGACGAAGTTAATTATGATATGATAGTACTTGTGTGAAGGCTTAACTTCATTTCAATATTTTATCTAGAGCCTCTTTTAGTATTATTGAAAGCTATAGAGTTTTAATTATATTTTTGCTGTTCATTTATTTTATTTTATTATTATTTTTTTCGGTTTTGATTTTAAGTAATTTTTTTTTTTCGGGGGGTGGGGGTGTGTGTGTGTGTGTGGGGGGTATAAAAAGAATATGTATTGCAAAGATTAAAAATATCTGTAATAATATAATGATAGGCTGCATGTATAGGATGGAACATATAGAATATATATAGCATCGAGGCGTCCTGTCATCCATTCCTATTTTTACTCTTCCTATTTTTACTCCGAATGAAACCTTATTAATTCGACCAAATTACTTATCTGTGCGCACCGATATTTATTCGTCTGCTACAACTTTCTACTTTTTCCCAACAAATATTTTTTTCTGAAACAACGTATCAATGAAGTCAGTAAAGAAAAAAATTATATTCATAAATTTTATCTCAATGTACCATCTTTGATTTTTCTAGCTTTGCTCCTTTATCAGAGAAATGGAGATTAACTGATTGATTGTAAATTGCTTAAAAGTGATTTGTCAATATTTTGATAGAGAGAAATAAGGAAAGTTATTACCCCTATGTGCTAAGAAGAACAAAGATGAAATCTATTCGAACAAATGCATGAATTACTCGAAGGAAGAACAATTACAATATACAGCATATTTTTCACTTTCACCTGTTATAAATTTTGTATTTTAAAGGGGGTAATTTTTCAATAGGGGTCAATTTTTTATAGGACTAATATATAAAAAAATGACTCCTAGGAATCTTTTTCTACAAGAATTGATTTTTTTTCTACGGGTGGGGGGGGGGGGGTCATATTTTGTCGTTGAAAAATGACCCCCGGTCATTATTCGATGGGCGTCATTATTTGTCTTTACACCGAACGCACGTCGATCACTTAAGTTCTTTTCGGCCTTCAGCTCAATCAAACTTAAGAGATATTTAATCTAAATTTTAGATTTTTTACTTTGACTTATCAAGTTAAAAAAACACTAATTACAATCAAACTATTAAATAAAAATCTGGAAGATGCTTGCAAGATAAAATACGGAAAGCTATTTAGAGTTATTCTTATGTTATAAGAAACAAATTTCTAATTTTTTGGTTAGACATGCATATTAAAAAATGTTCTCACAAACACAATGAAAAAAAAGTAATAAGTAAAACCTTGTGCAGCAATGTATTCATTTTCTCTCTCAGCGCCCTAAAATATATAGAAATATAAAATAAAAAGTTATTCAAATATATTACTATAAAGGATTTATTTCACTGATGTTAAAAAAGAGAACTTTAAGCTCACCAGAGTAAAATGTAACATATTCTTACACCTGATTTCACCTCTAAGATCCGTTTCTGCTCCGCTCCGATTGTATTGATTATTTGACATTTGAACTTGAATACTGTTCGTTATATCCATATAACCCAGTAACCATGGAGCCATGAAAAGAAAATAGGAAGAGGATCCCTTGCTCATCTTAACTTTGTACTTACCTTTTCTTCTGCCAAGAATCATGATAGAAAATATTCAAAGAATTGATTGAGGCATGTTCACTTTAAGAGCTTTAGAGACCTGCCCTTACACCAACGACTTACCAATGATCCAATCGAAATCTTGATAAAAGAATTCTCAATCCTTACAAAACTACACTTAATTCGTTGCATTTGATTCATGTGCAGCAAAAATTCACCTAAAAGATTCTGATGACTTAAAATAATAAAAGTGTATGACTTACAAAATTACAAATATGGATATTTGTTTTAATGGAAAATAATCTTACTTTTATATAGTTAGCGTGTATGTAGTCCGAAGCTGTCTTTAATACTACCCTAGAGTGGTCATCTGTTCCAAGAAAAACAAAATCTAATCAACAACAATCTTATAGAAAGTTTGTTTGATTTATCTTCGGAAACTTCAATAAAAAAGTATATATTTGTTGTGTCTACCATAGCTGTTATGTACGAAAACGATTTATTTATTAAAACTTACATGGGAATGTAGTCTTAAATCTGTTTTTAGGAATATTTTCAGTCCTTTTTCCGACGTCACATTTGTAATTTTCACCGTAAAGTAACGTCTGAAACATATATGGCATGTGGTATTCCATTAGTAGCACTGTGAAGTTTGTTTTATTTTTTTTAATTAATTTTGAATCTCTGACATATCTTATCACTAAGGGAAAAGTAAAAAACATTCACCTTAAAATTTTCTTCATTTTAAAACGATGATAGTTTGTATATTGTTTTCCCTCGAAAATTTTACTATTCAAAAATTTTATTATAATTTTTAGGAGAATCGGGAACATATTATTTGGTTTTAAATTCCTTTAAAATGGCAGGCATCGGATAAGTGCAATTTTTATATGTTTTTTAATCTGATGATGTTTATAATAAGGAGGTCATATTGAAATTCAGGGACCCACTACCTTATGAAAGATTAAAGGGTTTGAATTCCTGTTCTTGTCTAATTGACCCCACCTTTTCCCTCTAGCCTAAGATGTTCCATACTCTTTTTTTATTCCCTTTTTTGATCCCCCATTTTGTATACTGTGTTTTACTTCTTTCGCTTTTTACTTTTAGAAATAAATACTTCACTTCTATTTAATGCTATTTACTTGTATCTGCTTTTAACAAATTAAAAAAAGAAAAGAAAAAAAAAAACTTAGTTGTTTATCTGGAAAAATAGGCATCATGAAAGTCTTTTATGTTGAAATTTCATTCACATGCAAAAATTTTCTTTGATTATAAAATCTTACGTACTGCATACTCCTTTTGAAATCCGTCATTATCATCTTTCCCTTTCTCAGTGATAACATTTTCTAACCGGCTCATCGGAATATCCGGTGTTGCTATGTCATTTATGTACATTTCACCATATGGATTTTCAGAGTGAACTATTTCATCTTCATCAACTTCAGCTATGTTATCCTGTTTTTTACCCATCAAATTTTGCTCATAATTTCTTTTCTTGGAGCTTTTAATTTTTTCTCCCTTTGAAGATGATGGGGCGTTTGTATCAATTACAGAAAAACTTTTCACACTTTCTCCCTTTTCACCTTTAAAGAAAAACTCGATTTATTGCATTTATTATGCTTTAAATTAAATAAGTCAACCTTAAAAAAATCTAAATGAAATATCTCACAGTGCACTGCCTTTTGAGTCTTATTCTTGTTCTCAGTTCCTTTATTTGCATGGTACCTAAATGTAAGATAATACATCTAAGAATGTGATTAGAAGTATACAGGTTAGACCGATTACATTTAATTGTTTTTCGTACCAAACATTACAAAAATTACCTTCTGAATACCAGCACCACGATCAGAATTACAAGAAGGACAAGGACACCCCCAGCGATACCTCCAGAGATTTCAATTTGATTACTTTCATCCTTATTCTCAGTAAGAGCCTACAATATGAACAAAAGTACTTTTTTGAAAATCTGAAATTAAAACTTTTCAAATCTATAATGAGAAGACCTCTAGTGAAAAATATGTCAAATTCATCAAATATTATGCAAACCCCATAAACTTCACAATCTCCAAAGACGGAGTCACATGTTTTATTTATGCAACTCTCACTGCAGTTCTGTATACAATCAAACCCATAAGTATATGGACTGCATTCTGAAAGTAATCATATACATTGACAGTGAAAATTATCAAATTGATAACTCGCTGAAAAGAGACATTGAACTTATGAGTGCAAGCTGTCTTTGTTAACTTAAAGTGTAGTTTGCTATAAAGAGATATTGAAATCAAGAGATCAAGCTGTCTTCAAAAACTAAAAGGGTAGAATTACAATATATTATTGCATTAATACGTTACCTTGTAAACAGTATGCTCCATAGAAACCCCTGTCGCATCCAGTTAAACAAGATCCATTGATGTGGTGACAAGATGAAGGCTGTAGACATTTACCACAAGGCTGGCTACAGTTTATGCCATATTTATTATTGGAACATTCTAAAACAATTAACATTGTATCATAGTAAAATACAAAGAGCTGATGTTCAAAATGTTGAGTTAAAAATGTATTTCATTTAAACATTTGTTCAAGATATATAGATAT